>NC_133794.1:16417573-16489051 GCF_003597395.2 Chelonoidis abingdonii | reverse complement strand
TCTCTGCTGCTTTTACAGATCCAGACTAACACGGCTACCCCTCTGATAATTGAATAAAGTGTTAGTGTAACCGTGCCTTAGTGGGTCACAAATGAGGATGCCAAATTCAGGATGAACTACTGAGAAATAGGCAAATACATCCCCAAACTGGTGGTTATTCTTTTATAAGATATACCAAACCAGGCACAAAAATTAACTGTTTCACCACATTGGCTAACAAGAAAACATAAAGGCAGTTTCCTCAGACACTCCAGTTCTTATATCACTACCAAAAACACTGGATTCAGAGATGAGTGGTTCTTTAGAACCAGTCTCATTAAATAATAGGTTCTTCTGATCCCAAAGTACCATCCACACACCCAGGTCAATATATAACTTAGATCTTACACAAAATCCATGCTGGTGCCAATCCTTTAGTATCTAAAATCTAAAGGTTTATTCATAAAAAAAAAAAGAAAGAAAGGTGAGAGTTAAAATTGGTTAAAGGAATCAATTACATACAGTAATGGCAAAGCTCTTGGTTCAGGCTTGTAGCAGTGATGGAACAAACTGCTTGCTGAAGTCGAGTCTCTGGAGTACATCCACAGCTCGGATGGGTCATTCAGTCCTTTGTTTAGACCTTCAGCTTGCAGCAAAGTTCCTCCAGAGATAAGAAGCAGGGTTGAAGACCAAATGGAGGTGTTTCCAGGGCCTTGTATAGCTTTTGCCATGTGGAGGGCATCCCTTTGTTTTACTGTGGAAAATTACAGCAACAAGATGGAGTTTGGAGTCACATGGGCAAGTCACATTCTCATGCCCAATTTCCCTCAGTCATTGCAGGAAGACATTACCTACACTCCAGACAGCACGTTTACAGGACAGTCCACTCAGTGTACATGGGCATCTCCCATGGGCCATTGTCAACCAAGTGTTGACACTTGATGAGTCACTTGATTTGAATAGTCCCTCTGAGATCTGCTGGGCATTCCCTTGTGGGCGTTATCCCAGGAGCAAACATTTGAAATCCAAGTATAGAGCCAATACTTATAACTTCACGTACAAAAATGATATATGCATACAGATAGTATAATCATAACCAGCAAATCGTAACTTTTTCATAGAAACCTCACTCAACAATCTTCGTACAATATTTGCTACAAATATATAACAGTGGTTGCAACAATGATGTACCTGGTCATATTTTAATCAGATAACATCACAGGTAGTTTTTGAGAGCTTGTTCAGACCCAAGGCACCAAGTACCTGTTCCCTCCTGGACACCCGGAAAAGGGTGTCTAGCCCTGCTCTTACATGGGGTGAAGTAAGGGACACACACATCCTAAGGAACCATGTCAGCTGGAGTATGAACCAAATGTGAGAGAGGAATCACCTGCTTACAAACATACTACAGGTCTGTAGTGTAGACAGGGCCTACATCTCTGTCTCATTTTCCCACCCTGTAAAATTGACATAATAAATCCATCTCACTGAACTCCATTTTCTCGTTGGGGAAACTAAGGCAGACAGTGAAGTGACTTATTTGTGGTCACAGTGACTCAATATCAAAGCCAGAAATAGAAAATGGCAGGTCTTCCTAATAGCCAGTCCTGGGCCCCTGCTCTTGTTATCCTGGCTTTTTTTTTTGAACGTCTGTCACAGACTCTCTATAGGTTTTTCTTTATCTCCATTTCCCTTAATTCCATGAAAGATTTTCTGTTATCCAAATTGGCTCTAATGCCTGTGGATGTCTGTCCAAAAGATGTGCTCTGCCTCAGTCAGAAGTTATGGGCTTGATGGAGGAACCACTTGGTGGCATTCTATGGCCTGTGTTATACAGGAGGTCAGACTAGATGGTCATAATCATCCATTCTGGACTTAAAATCTATGCATCTAGGTATTTTTCTGCTACTGTTGAAAGAATTCTGGACATATTTTCTGTCATTCACTTGCAGTTGGAATAATTTAAATACAGTAAAAGGATTTCCTCTTCCGTTGTGTCCTGAGCACTTTTGATTGCAAACAATGTATGTTAAACCAACAGGTCCCAATTTCAGATTGTCACAGAGTGAGGTGGCCCTTTACGGAGGCAGAGCTCAGCTGTACCTGTGCCAGGTTTAGCCACCTCTCAAAGAAGAGAGAAGGAATGTAGGGTTCACAGGAAAGAGCCACAATGAGCTCACAGGAAGAGACCCTGTGAGGAAAAGACAGAATGGTTTCAGTGATGGGGCAGACGACCCAAAAGGTTTATGCTCTAAGGTTGAAAGTCCATTTTGAAGTCCCCAGACTTCATTTTATATCTCTGGCTTCGATTTTGAATAAGCAAGAGTCACTCCACCATTAGATGGAAGCTGCAGGTCTCATAGCACTAAATATAGAATTGGCGGGGCAAAGGTGGTAAACAACAACTCAGCAGATCATAACATTGTGAGGTAAATAAGGGTTGCAAGTTTAAAAACAGAATTGATAGTTAGCAAAAGAAGGTAAAGAAGTAGGAGGATGTCATGTGTCTAAAAATAGAATTGAAAAAGGTATAAAAGTCAGTGTGGCAGTTGATAGCTGACAGCTGAGGAGGCAGGTCCAAGAGGGGCAGCTGAGACGAACGAAGATTCTGAGAAAGCACGCAGGAGAGACAGTGCAGCATAGTCACTGTCAGAGAAAGTTCCAGTTATAGCTACAATCACAGATATAGCATAGTATAGTGTTAGTGTATATATATGTGGGGGGGGATTAATAAAGACGAATGTATGTGCTGTGTTGATTGCAAGAGGAATTTATATATGTAAGACCTAAAGAACACCTAAGAACTGCTATCAGTGACCCATGGAAGACTGGCGATCTGAAGCTGGGCTCATCACTTAGCATTTCTTCAAACTGTAAGGCAATATGGTTTAGGGTGCTCTTTAACTTGTGAGGGATTTGTATTTCAGATTATTAATGTGTCAGGGGTTGTTTGCACCAATAAAAGGTACCTTGTTTCGGAAAGAACATTGCTTGTGTCAATTATTAATTGGAAGGGCGTATCCACGTCCCCTTGGGGTAACAAGTCCAAGCTGTTCTAGGGAGTTTTTGAAACAGAGACCTCCCGGGCCAGCCCAAGATATTCCTTGGCCACCCTGGAGACCCATACCTAATGAGAACAGATTGGTAACAGGGCCAGCTCCAGCTTTTTTGCCGCCCCAAGCAGCGAAGCGAAAGGGGGAAAAAAAAGATAAATCTGCGATCGGCGGCAGTTCAGCAGCAGCTCTACTGCGCCACTTCATTGTTCGGCAGCAATTCAGCGGTGGGTCCTTCACTCCGAGAGGGACTGAGGCAAGGGCGGCTCTATGCTTTTTGCTACCCCAAGCACAGTAGTTAGGCAGCCTTTGGCAGCGTTTCTGCGGGAGGTCCGCTGGTCATGTGGATTCGGTGGCAAATTGGCGGACTTCCCACAGAACTGCAGAAACGCTGCCGAAGGCTGTCTGCCTGCTGCCCTCACAGCAACTGGCAGGCCGCCCCCCACGGCTTGCCGCCCCAGGCACGCACTTGCTGCGCTGGTGCCTGGAGCCACACCTGGACTGAGGGACCCACCGCTGAATTGCCGCTGAAGACCCGGACGTGCCACCCCTTTCTATTGGCCGCTTCAAGCACCTGCTTCCTGCGCTGTTGTCTGGAGCTGGCCCTGATTGGTAAACAGGTGAACTGTTTGGAGGGAACCCCTGGTAAACCCAGGAGGGTGCAATAGGTAAGTTATTCTGGGGGTAACTAAATTCTGTTTTCAGGGTAACAGTACAAGCAACCTTCACTATAATGTTTTCTAACTTTTAAAGACCTGGTCTATACACAGTTTTTTATATAACTATTTTGGTTACGAGTGTGTTTATTTATTTATTTTTATTTAAATAGTTGTCCTGGCACAACTTCTGTTGCAGACACAGTTATTCTTTTTAAAAATGCCTTACACCAATATAGCTTATTCTCCTCCCGGTACTGGAATAGCTATACTAGTGGCATAAAGCGCCTTTATACTGATCTGTGTCTGCTTTGTACTGCTTTAACGATACTAGTAAAGCTCGAGCAGTACAACTTTCTAGTGTAAACACCAACACCCATGCACCTTTTATATTAAATTTTTAAAAAAGTCCAGTTCTTGCTAACAGGGAAAAGAGATCGCTTTCCGACAGGAAAAATGACACTCAGATACTTGGCCCTCAGATACTGTGTTGACAGGCACCAATTTAAAATGAACCAAATATGTAGATGCCTGGTTATGACAGCTACACCGCCATTTATCTGGGAGCATCAGCATTAGGTGCCAGGGTATTTGTAATTTGTAATTAGAGTCGATCAGAACACACAATTTCCATCTTGTGGGAAATTCTGACATCTTGAAATTTACTTTTTTGTCCTGCATTGGGACGAAGAGTTCAAATCTTGAAATATCTAGCAGAATGGAAATCCTGAAATATTTTTATTTTGAAATATCAAAGCATCCTATCTATACATTTTTATTTGAGAATATCAGAACAGTGATATAAAATATTGAATATATTAAATATATACATACATTTATTATAATATATTATAAAAGACAAGATTAAATGAAAAAATCAGAACTAAACAAAACGTCCTATTTTCATTTTGCATAGTTTCAAAACTCTTCTGTTGGAAAATATGCTGAAATTGACACTTTCCTGTGAAACATTTTGCTTTTGTCAAAGCACCATATTCCAAAGGAAAACGGTCCCATCATTTTTTTCTTACCAGTTCTACTTAAGAGTGAATATTTTAGTTCTTTGTAGTCTAAGATGAAGCCTGCCTGACCCCACCATTTGCAGATGGACCTAAATTCTGCATCTTGGCAGGGGGTTAGACAAAATGACCTTTGTGGTCCCTTCTAACCCTATGGTTCTATGATTCTATGTCAGGGCCTGCAGTTTAAGGGTCTGTCTATGCTGAAGAAACTTTTAGCTGGTTTTAAAAACGGCACTGCTAAACTGATTTTTGACCCTGTGAGTGCTGTAGTACAGACCAGCCTCCAGGCTGTTAAAGGCAGCATGACCTACTTTTAGTGAACTAGCTTCCTGCCTGAGAGTGCTCCAAGCACCCTAAGAACTGGGTGAAGTAGATGAGACTTTTAGCAGGTCTAAAGGACAGATTGAGGCTAATCAGCTTTGGTCTGGACTATTTTAGTACCACTGTGAACAGGGACAAACTAAAAGAGTTCAACTAGCCATTCTGCTACTGTCCCACAACACACCAGTGGCCTTTCAAAATCTCCCATAAAGCACTGTGTCTGAGAGCTGAGACAGTAATTGTGGGATAGGTATCCAGAGAGCGCTGATAATGTAACAACTAGTGCAGACGTGACACAAAACTGCAATGGTTCTTGAACTGATCCAGTGTGGCTGGGGTGGGAGCACTGGCTTGGGTCGGTTCCAGATGGTTCACTTTCCTAGTGCAAGGTTAACATTGGGTTCACCTCGCACCAGCAGCAGGAGTGTCAGAGCACTCCAAGCAGAGCTGAGCATTGGGGATGGGGTGAGACAGAAACCCATTAATCTGGTTTGTGGCTGTCTGGATGGTGAACTGCTCTTGACTTGGCTAGACAAGTATCGAAGCCTAAACTTCATGCCTTACCACAGCTGTTTCCCTTCCAATGCCTTTGGGAATCTGGAGAGGAAATTCCCAGCAATAAAACCCACTGAGAGCTTCCGAGGGGGAAATTGCAATCAAAACCAAATCTGCAGTGCACTGTAGCCTCCAGTTCCTCCCCAACTCTCCAGTGTCCGTCCCTCCCTGTTCTAGCCCCTCCTGCTGCAACCCTGCTAGAGAAAGGCAGGAAGGAGGAACTCCTGTTGCTGACTGGCTGGCAGACCGCAAGTGGAAATATTCTGAGTGCAGCAGCCATGGCCTCAGGAAATAACCTGGTGGAGAAGCTCCAAGACGAAGTGTCCTGCTCCATCTGCCTGGAGTATCTGAGGGACCCTGTGACCATCAACTGTGGGCACAACTTCTGCTGTGTGTGCATCACTGACTATTGCGAGAGGTGGGAGGGCTCCACAACTGGGGTGTTCTTCTGCCCTCAGTGCAGAGCAGGGTTCCTGCAGACCACGTTCAGGCCCAACAAGCAGCTGGCGAACATTGTGGAGGGCATCGAGCAGCTGGCACTGCAGCCAGACAAGGAGCCCAAGGAGAAGCTGTGCGAGAAGCATGGCAAGAAGCTGCGTCTCTTCTGTGAAGATGATGGGGAGGCCATTTGCCTTGTGTGCGACAAGTCCCGGGTGCACCGCTCCCACACTGTGATCCCCATCGAGGAGGCTGCCCAGGACTACAAGGTAGGAGCAGTGACAAGCATCCAACTAGCCAGAGCCATGAGAGGGGTCGGGGCTGCCAGGCAAACCCCGAGGGATGTGCTCCACCCCCATTCCCAGCCTCCTGAGTTCTGGGCTCTTTTGTGAGGCTGGGCTGTGGTTCCTGCCTGGGGTTTTAGACAGGGAAGGTGCCTGTCACTGACTCATGCCCTGGGCCCTGGTTGGGTGGTCCCACCTGTAGCCATGGAGAAATTCTCCATCCTCCAAAGCCCATGAACAGAGCTCTCTCAGCTAGAAAGGGCATCCAAGGAGCGGCTGTGAGGGGCTCTTTCCCCAACACAGTTTACCAGGCTGCGACCCCACCTGCTTGAGCAGGTTGGGCACCCAGACCAAGAGCATGTGAACAAACTGATGGAGGACACGGTTCTACGCTGCTACTGGCCCTGGAGCTGGGCCCCTCACCACTTCTGCCACAGAACTGGGCACTGGCTGTCTGCCCCCTTACCACTGCCTCGTGAAGCCAGGCTCTGGCCTCCCTATCACTGCTGCCCCCTGGAGGAGAGCCCCATCTGGCCGCCCCCCACTACTGATCACCGGAGACAAGCCTCGCTTATCTTTCCCCTAGGTGGAGCTGGGCCCTACCCAGGGCCGGCGCTTCCATTTAGGCAACCTAGGTGGTCGCCTAGGGCACCAGGATTTGGGGGGGTGGCATTTTGCCACCCTCGGCGGCAATTCAGCGGCGGGTCCTTCACTCACTCCAGGACCCACCGCTGAAGTGCCCCAAAGACCGGGAGCATGGAAAGACCCCCCCGCTGCAGAATTGCTGCTGCTGACCAGGAGCGCGGAAGGACCCCCGCCTAGGGAGCCAAAAGCCCTGGCGCTGCTCCTGGCCCTACCTGGCTGCTCCCTACCCAGAACTGGGCCCTAGCTGGCTGCCCCCTCACCGCTGTCCCTGGAGCTGAGCCTGAGCCCTTGTATTGGAATGGATAACTGCTGAGAAGAGAGGAGCGGGACCCCTACCCAGTCACCTCTGACAGCCCTGAGGTGCCAGCCTCTCTGCTTCTTCCTCTGACTAGTTCAATGGTCGCTATAGGAGTGAAGGATCCTTTCAGGGACCCATGCCCAGTGCTCCACAGCTCAAGGACCCCAGAGTGAACGGTTCTCTGTAGGCATTGGAGCCCCATTTCAGAATCCTTCCTTGAGCCCCCCAGTGGAATGGGTTACCTAGGAAGGTGGTGGACTCTCCAAGGCCTGGCTTGACAAAGCCCTGGCTGGGATGATTTAGTTGGGAATTGGTCCTGCCTAGGGCAGGGGATTGGACTAGAGGATCTCCTGAGGTCTCTTCCAACCGTAATCTTCTATGATTCTATAATTCTAAGTGGGTACTGGGAGGATTCAGCCCTGTTTTCTCCCCACAGATGAAACTGCAGGAAGCTCTGGATCTTTTGAGACAAGTGACGGGGGAGGTTGCAAAGCTTCAGGCCCAAGAGGGGAAGAAAACCGCCCAGTGGAAGGCAGGTGTCGTGAGTGTGATCCCACCACAGCCTCCCCTGTGCCATGGGACTGTGGGCCCCAAGCAATAGCATGGGGGTCTGGCACATTTGCTGAGGGGGGACATTCACACTGAGGACCTGATTGTTTGCTCACATTGGTTTTACATCAATTTAACTCCAGTGGCTCTTGATTTTTCCCAGTGTAACCGAGATCAGAATCAGGCCCTGAGACTGTGATGGAGCATCCCAGTGGGGCACGAATGGAAAATTCCTTCCACAGGGGACTAAGACATAAGTCTGACAGAGGGGATGGCCCCACTGCTGCACTGTTCCCAGGAGAAGAACATACAGCAGAATGGCATCCTAGTCACAGTCCTCAGCCTCTGCTGCCAGCCTGACACCAGCTTAGCTCAATCACAACAGTTTATCATAATGCGCCCCTGTGGCAAGATGCTAGGGCTGCTTGGACCATGTGTGTCCCCCCACACCCCCTGCTCTATATATAGCTGGAGCCTCCCACATTTCGCAAATGAATCTGTTTCCCCAGTATCCTGATTGAGTCACTTTCAAACTATCCTGCCAGGGCAGTTGTGCAAGCTCTGCTCATTGCACAATCTGAGGGACCAGGAAGTGCTGTGTCGCCACAGAGTCTGATCAGCTCTTGTACTGGGCTTGCTCCCAGCTCTGCTCTGTCCGAGGAGGGGCTAGGCCCAGCTTCATCGTGCATGGTTCAGCCTGACTCCCTGCCATGGCTTCGTGCTGGGGAAGGCAATGGTCCCCTCCCACTCCCCGAAGCAGCTATGCTGCTGCCATGCCCCATCTTCACTCCAAGAGCCCACATCTCTGTGCTCAGTGCTGGGGGGATGGTGGCAGGGAGGAAAGGGGCACCCACAATGCCGACCTGACTCTGTCAGGGCCCATTGGGAGTGACAGGCAGGCACAAGATCCTCAAAGGAGCAGCAATCCCAGCTCCTGCATATAAATGGAAGAGGGACAGGGCTTGTGGGGTGAGGATTTCTCCCCAGCCCTGCCAGGCAGGAGGGGAGAGTGGTGACTGAACCCCCTGGCATCCACACCTCCTCCTGCCAACAGTAAAAAGCATTTTGGTGACACAGCCCTGCCCCTCACTCCCAGCCTCAGCTCCATGAGGGTTAATGCAGCCCATGGCCCTGACTGCGTGGGGGAGAAACGGACTGGGCTCCTGGGGAGACGGGAGCCCCTGAGCCCTGAGGCATTCCTGGCCCTGTTGACATGGCATGGAACCAAAGTACTGCTGCACCAGGCCAGCCGGACAGGCATAGCCAGAACCACCATAGCTGGGAGGGGTTTTGTAGAGCACATGGCAGAGTGCAGTGGGGACTGCATGGCTCAGGGGTTGCTGATGGGATGTGGAGTCTTTCACCCCTTTCCAGGTCCAATCCAGCAGTGACTGAAAGCTGTTGCTGGCTGATGATCTATTTAGGGACTCATGGACTGAGTTTGGGGGGGTTCTCAGTCCACTTGCCAGCAGACAAGTTTCCACAACACAAAAATAGCCACTTCTGCAATGGACATCAATTGGCGTCTTGTTGGCAAACATAGAAGGGAGAGTAGATCTCAGCCCTTCAGTCCCGCCCACAGGTTGCTTAATGTGTGTGTGTGCGTGTGTGTGTGTGCGCACGCGCGCATGTGTGTGTTGGAGATGGTGGGACGTGCATTGCCTCTGTCCATGCAGAGTGGACCTTGCCTCTGGCTAGTTTGTCAGGCTGCGGAGCTCGTGGCTGTGCAATCAGTGTGCTCCGTTATCCTTTGCCTGGCATTCTTTCCTGCCCTGCCCTGGGGACTGAGGTGGCACACCAGTGCAAATGAGCCCAGAGGCGTCTGTGTGCCCAGAGCTGGAACCGCAGGAGCCATTCCTGCCCCCTGCCTGTGTAGCCACACCCACTGGAGCTGACCAAACAGCCATTTTCTGTGGGAAAACCTCTAGCACAAAGAATTTCCACCAGCTCCACTAATAGCTCAAGAATAGGGAGTGGAGCTAAGGGGCATGATGGCAGGGACAAGTGGGGATGACAGAATGGATGGGGGGGCACCCTAAGGGCAGGGGAGGACAATAGCAGGGACAAAGGGGCAGTTTGTTACAATGTGCTAGGAGCATAATATTATAGCATGAACGAGGGGTGACCAAACTTATGGGCCCTCCGAGCCATGTACGACAACCTTCGGAAGTTCAAGAGCTGGGGCCCGGGACTTGGGCTTCAGCCCCACAGGAAGTGCCTGCTGGGTCTTGGGGCTTTAGCCCCACTCCTGCTGAAGCCCTGAGACCCTCCACTCCATGCTGGGCAGAAACCTCTACCCCACCACCCTGCTACAAGGCAGAGGTCTCAAGCTCCCCCCCTGAAGTCTGGTAGGTGGAGAATGGAGGTGGGATGTGGGGGGCTTTGTGAGCCACACTTTAACATTAAAGGAGCCGCATGTGGCTTATGAACCACAGTTTGGCCACCTCTGGCATAAAAGATCCCACAGGGCCAACCCTTCTCCTTTAAATCTCCAGAAAATGGACTATGGTTCCCAACCCACAACCCTTAGATGCCCGGCAAATGGCCTGTGGGGCCCAGTGCACAGCCATTAGACCCCCAGCAAATGGTCTGTGTCCAACCCACCACCTCTAGATCCCCAGGAAAAGTTCTGTGAGGCCCAACCCACCTCCTCTAGATCCCCCCAGTAAACAGCCCACCAGCCTACTACCTACTACTCCATAACCCTCAGCAAACTGCTTTGTGTCAAATTTGGCCTTATCCCACTGAGGTTCCTCCCCCCACCCCCGTGGTTTCTGCCCCTGCAGGACAAGGTGAGGGCACAGAGAGAGGTCATTGTAGCCCAGTTTGCCAAGCGCCGTCGAGCTCTAGAAGAGGAAGAGCAGCTCCTCGTGTGCAGGCTGGAGGAGGAGGAGGAGGAGACCCTGCAGAAGCTTCAGGAGAACGCGGCGTTCCTGGTAGAGCAGAGCTCCAGCCTGGCCCAGCTGATACAGGAGATTGAGCGGAAATGCCAGCAGCCAGCCGCTGACTTGCTTAAGGTGAGAGCCCCTCTCACGATGTGACAGGTTTTCCCCAGGTGCCACATGGAACTGGGATGCCACTGAGCCCACCTGTCCCACCAACCTGGGTTCCCCTTACTCTATGCGCTGTGACAGGCTCTCAAGCCCCCTTTCAGCACACACACAGGTAGGGACACACCCAGCTGCAGCTATATTCACCCAGGTGCTGAGATCAGCTCTGCATGGGAAGGCTCAGCTAAGGAATTGCCCAGCACTCAAGTGTACACTGCCTCTGGAGTGTAGACCCAAAATTGTGTCGTATTGTGCTGCACAGAGAACTGTCCAGCGTCAGCTCATTGAAATCCGCTCCCTCCCTCACTGTGGAGGAAGAGATGCACAGCTTTTTGCTCCTCACCTCAGTTATGAATTCCACAGACTGGTTTTAGAGAAAACAAGTGATTCTAAGGGATAGCAAACAGATCAAAACAGATTACCTAGGAAATGAAACAAACACACAAGCTAAGCTTAATGTACTGAAGACACTGGTTTTAACTAGCAAATTCTCACCCTCAGGGTTGTTTTGGGCAGATTGCAAAGGTTCTTGAAGGCAAATTGCTCTTGCTTGCAGCTTAAAACTCCAGGTATTTCTTTCACAGGCCAGACACCTTTGAGCCTGGGTTCAGTCCTTTCTTCCCCAGGTCAGTTTTAGGTGTTTACAGCAATTATCTTGGGTGGGGAGATGAACCTCGATTATCTCACTCCCCTGCCTTAAATAGGATTTACATATGGTGGAAATCCTTTGTCTTTTAGTGTGATTCCCACCCCCCTCAGTGGAAAAATACTGGTATCCTATCATGGATGACTTGAATACATGATCCTGCAGTGTCAAAGCAGCCATGAGTTGGAGGCGGTTTGTAGCAACCCAGGAAAGCTTCTCAGGAAGGTGGGATATTAGCATCTTCAAAGACCAATTGTTCTCCCTAATTGTCCACTGACTTGTTCCAGCTAGCCAGCCAGATTGATTGCATTCTGTCTGGTTGGCGTTCACCAGGTGCAAACTCTTTTGTAGTACAGATGTATAGTCAATATTCCCAACTTTAGATACAAAAATGATACATGCATACAAATAGGATAATCATATTCAGTTAATCATAACCTTTCCAGTGATACCTTACATGACCTATCTTGCATAAAATACATTATGATTATGACACAATCATATCATAATATTACTATGAAAAATATGGGAAGCAGTGTCACACACAGATCCACAGAATCGGTGCTATGGCCCCAGCTTTGGAACGGTCTATAGGAGGAACCCCTTCAGTGGTAGATTCCCTACAGGTCTTGATCTTCCTCCAGCACAAACCACGTGGCTTCACCGCCTCCTTAGAATAGACCTCTGGGCCTGCAACATTCCTGCTTCACACTGTGAGCTCCGTTCAGCGAGTCCAGTTGAGACAGACCCTGATGGAAACTTGTGCGCTCGTTAGGGCCTAATGCATCTCACACCATTAGCAGTGGCACTCGGACAGCATTGTCAAAGTGGGAAGGTTTATTCATTAACTGGAACACAGCACAGGAAGTCTTTAGTGTAGCCTAGAGAAGTGAAGGGTAAAGCATGGTCCATTCTGGTTAACCCAAAGCCAAGCTGTAGTGAATCCCTTGGTTCAAGTTCTGTCTGTCCCACATCTGACCGCCTTCATCCGACTCCAGGTGAGAGCCCTGACTCCTTCCAGCAGCCAGCTATTATGCCCCACCCCATACCCTGCCAGTCCTTTGGTCTCATGCTGGGGGGTTGTTGTTCAGCTTCCCTAAGGGCGACCATGGGGAAGTCCATATCCCTCTGGGTCATTGGTTGCCAAGTGTCAATGTTCTGGTGTCTGGATTTGCCATTGTCTTCTCAGATGCTCCACTGAATTGGGGATTAAGGCCCAGGCATCCACACCTCTGTCTCCTAGCCTGCCCTGAGAACAAGCAGTCCTTTCCCACCCACCAGGTAACAAATTAGCACATGAGGAAACTGAGGCACACAGAGGCTTCATAAAAATAGTAAGGCTGTCGATTAATCACAGTTAACTCACGTAATTAACTCAAAAAATTAATTATGATTAATTGCAGTTTTAACCATACTGTTAAACAATAGAATACCAATTGAAATTTATTAAATATTTGTGGATGTTTTTCTACGTTTTCAAATATATTGATTTCAATTACAATACAGAATACAAAGTGTACAGTGCTCATTTTATATTATCATTTTTATTACAAATATTTGCACTGTAAAAATGACAAATAAAAGAAATAGCATTTTTCAGTTCAGCTCATACAAATACTGAAGCGCAATCTTGATCATGAAAGTGCAATTTACAAATACAGATTTTTTTTTTGTTACATAACTGCACTCAAAAACAAAACAATGTGATATATTAGAGACTGCAAGTCCACTGAGTGCTGCTTCATGTTAAGCCAAATGCTAAGACAAACAAGTTTGTTTATATTTACTGGAGATAATGCTGCCCACTTCTTAATTACATCACCTGACAGTGAGAACTAGCATTTGCATGGCACTTTTGTAGCTGGCATTACAAAGTATTTACATGCCAGATGTACTAAACACTCATATGCGCCTTCATGCTTCAGCCACCATTCCAGAAGACATGATTCTATACTGATTAAAAACAATCTATGCTCATTAAAAAAAATAATGCATTAATTAAATTTGTGACTGAACTCCTCGGGGGAGAGAGGGGAGAATTGTATGTCCCCTGCTCTGTTTTACCTGCATTCTGCCATGTACTTCATGTTATAGCAGTCTTGGATGATGACCCAGAACATGTTGTTCGTTTCAAGAACACTTTCACTGCAGATTTGACAAAATGCAAAGAAAGTACCAAATGTGAGATTACTAAATATAGCTATAGCACTTGATCTGAGGTTTAAAAATCTGAAGTGCCTTCCAAAATCTATGAGCAATAAGGTATGGCACATACTTTCAGAAGTCTTAAAAGAGCAACACTCCGATGCAGAAACTACAAAACCCAAGCCATCAAAAAAGAAAATCAACCTTCTGCTGGTGACATCTGACTCAGATGATGAAAATGAACATGCATCAGTCTGCACTGCTTTGGATCATTATCGAGCAGAACCTGTCATCAGCATGGATGCATGTCCTCTGGAATGGTGGTCGAAGCATGAAGGGACATATGAATCTTTACGTGTATCTGGCACGTAAATATCTTGTGACACTGGCTACAACAATGCCATGCGAATGCCTCTTCTCACTTTCAGATGACATTGTACACAAGAAGCAGGCAGCATTATCTCCTGCAAATGTAAACAAACTTGTTTCTCTGAGAGATTGACTGAACAAGAAGTAGGACTGAGTGGACTTGTAGGCTCTAAAGTTTTACATTGTTTTATTTTTGAATGCAGTTTTTTTGTACATAGTTCTGTATTTGTAAGTTCAACTTTCATGATAAAAGGGATTACACTACAGTACTTGTATTAGGTGAAAGGAAAATACTATTTCTTTTGGTTTTTACAGGGCAAATATTTGTAATAAAAAATAAATATAAAGTGAGTGCTGTGCACTTTGTATTCTGTGTTGTAACTGAAATCAATATATTTGTAAATGTAAAAACACCCACAAATATTTAAATAAATGGTATTCTCTTATTGTTTAATAGTGTGATAATCATGATTAATTTTTTTAATCGCTTGACAGCCCCAAAAATATTATCAAAAATTCCCACTTTATCATACCCACCACCCACTCTTGACTGGGCTCTGCAGTGAGCAGGTGAGAGGGGAGAATGGGAGAGTGACTAAAAAGAGACAGAGAAGAGAAAACCATTGCTGATACTGAGGGAGGAGTGGGCAACTTGCCCTCCCATACCAACTGCCAAACTGCCGTACCCCTCTGCTAGGGTCCTCCTGCCCCACTTCCCTGCTTCCCAGCCTGGAAACATGGCGGCCCGCTCACTGGAAGGAAATTTGTAACAGGGAAGGGGAGCAGCCACCGGAGCAGCCTCCCGAGGCCCTCTGGGGTCACAGTGGGGAGCCTCTGACCTGGGTGATGCTGGAGCTCAGCCTGGATGGTCAGAATGGTCCCTCCTGGCCGTGACCTCTGTGGGTCTTCGAACTTTTTATTTTCAATACCACCCTCTGTCTCATGGACCGTTTTCAGCTACTTCAAGGCAGGCACCGGCAAGTCCCAAGGGACCTTCCTGCTTGCTTGGCATCGGATGACTCTATGGGGCCATTGGCTGGGAGGGTCAGGAACACTTTGGAAATCCTGAGACTCTCGAGAGTCTTTCTGCACTTGCCGCAGATCCCCTACCACCTTCTGATCAAATCCAGCTTCAGAAAGGCATGATCTGCTGAAGCCACAGCAAGGCACAGTGCTGTGCAAGTATCAGAGGGGTAGGCATGTTAGTCTGGATCTGTAAAAGCAGCTCCCAGCCCTGTCTTGCACAGCACTGCAGCAAAGAGTCCTGTGCCACCTTATAGACTAACAGACGTTTTGGAGCATGAGCTTTCGTGGGTGAATACCCACTTCGTCGCATACATGCTCATGCTCCAAAACGTCTGTTAGTCTATAATGTGCCCTGTGTAAGACAGGGCTGGGAGCTGGGTTGCTGAAGTCTGTACTTCATGCTGCAGTTAACAGCCCTCTCTCTCTGTGGCGCTTATGTGGCTGCCATGGTGTCAGAGCCTCCCCGTCTTTAATGCATTTATCCTCACACACCCTGGGACTAGGCAGTGCTGTTATCCCCATTGTACAGAGACTGAGGGCCAGAGAGACTCAGTGACTCACCCAAGGAGTGCATGGCCGAGCCAGAAACTGAACCTCAATTTCCTGAGCCCAAGGCTGGTACCACAGAATCATAGAATATCAGGGTTGGAAGGGACCTCAGGAAGTCATCTAGTCCAACCCCCTGCTCAAAGCAGGACCAATTCCCAACTAAATCATCCCAGCCAGGGCTTTGTCAAGCCTGACCTTAAAAACCTCTAAGGAAGGAGATTCCACCACCTCCCTAGGTAACCCATTCCAGTGCTTCACCACCCTCCTAGTGAAAAAGTTTTTCCTAATATCCAACCTAAACCTCCCCCACTGCAACTTGAGACCATTACTCCTTGTTCTGTCATCAGGTACCACTGAGAACAGTCTAGATCCATCCTCTTTGGAACCCCCTTTCAGGTAGTTGAAAGCAGCTATCAAATCCCCCCTCATTCTTCTCTTCTGCAGACTAAACAATCCCAGTTCCCTCAGCCTCTCCTCATAAGTCATGTGCTCCAGCCCCCTAATCATTTTTGTTGCCCTCCATTGGACTCTCTCTAATTTTTCCACATCCTTCTTGTAGTGTGGGGCCCAAAACTGGACACAGTACTCCAGATGAGGCCTCACCAATGTCGAATAGAGGGGAATGATCACGTCCCTCGATCTGCTGGCAATGCCCCTACTCAGACAGCCCAAAATGCCATTAGCCTTCTTGACAACAAGGGCACACTGTTGACTCATATCCAGCTTCTCGTCCACTGTAACCCCTAGGTCCTATTCTGCAGAACTGCTTCCTAGCCATTCGGTCCCAGCCTGTAGCGGTGCATGGGATTCCTCCTTCCTAAGTGCAGGACTCTGCACTTGTCCTTGTTGAACCTCATCAGGTTTCTTTTGACTCAGTCCTCTAATTTGTCTAGGTCCCTCTGTATCCTATCCCTACCCTCCAGCGTATCTACTCCTCCTCCAAGTTTAGTGTCACCCCAACCACTCACCATCCATCCCCTGGTGGCTGTTTTCTACCAGGTACGTTTCCAAGCATCTTTGCAAGAGAAGAAGACACTGAACATTTTAAAAAACAAAAGTTGAGCTTTTTCTTTATGTTCCCAGGCCCAGATCCTCCAAGGTATTTAAGGCATTGAAATCAGTGGGAGTTAGGCACCTAAATACCATGGAGGATCAGGGTCCCAGGGCCTGTACATTAGGGAAGAAGACTTGGGCTTCCTGGGGCTGCAAAGGCTGGAAGAGAGAGAGAGAGATGAATTTGGAGGGGGCAGGATGCTGGAGTGGCTGGGCAAAGATCTGGCTTGGCATGGAAAATCCTCACTAAGAGGCAGATCTTTAATTGCTTGTGTGTTTTCTCTCCCCTTTAGGATGTGAAAAGCACCTTGATCAGGTAGGAGACACATTTCAGTTCCCCATTGTGTTCCCGTTAGAGGTCCCTATGGCTGGCTGTTGTATGCTAAGCAGATAATGTCTTCTCCTTAGGAGCCACAGTATGAAGCTTCAGGAGCCAGAGGCTGTTCACACAGAGCTACAGGATTCCTATGAGGTCCCCAGGTTGAGGGAAACACTGCAGAAATACAGAGGTAAAGGGGGCAACCAGGAGCTGGGCATGGCACAGTCTGTGGGAAGGGAATGTAGGGGAGCTCATGGGGCTGTGTGATTTGGGGATCATGGATCTCTGGGTCAAAGGCATGAGTCCCCAAAACAAAATGCTGAGGTGCAGGTTTATTCAGCGTGTTGATGAAAGGGGCATGGGCCCTGCGGAGGAAATACAGGACCAGAGAAGAACCACAAGTGCCAAGCACATAAATGTGTGTGTGTGAGAGAGAGAGCATGTGTGCTTGTGGGTGTGACTGCATATGTGAGTGTGTGTGTATGTATGTGTGTGTGTTAGACAAATGTGTAGCTCATCAGCTCTGGTTGCAGGCCCTGTGTGTATCTCCCAGATCTGCCTGCAGTTTTATGCTTGAACAATGTCCCAAATTCAGAGCAAAATCACCATGGTTTGCATAGATCCAGGGCCAATCTGGGTTCCCCTACCAACCTCAGCCAGGGATTTTTAGAGAAGAATCTCCTAAACCCAAGACACATAGAGCTGATTAGCCCCTACCAGAGCCACACTCAGCCACACAGCGATGTTCAGGAGGCGTGACAGTGTCCTTTGTACAGCAGCAGAGGTCCCAGATGCAGACCCCTCACTGTCCAGTGCAGCCCTCCTGCCCACAAACCAATCCAGCTGTGCTGTGTGGAATCCTCTGTGTAGATGCCTGGCTGGTGGGTTGTGCTCACATGCTCAGAGTCACAATTTGGCGATTCGGGATTGAGAAGGAATCAGATCAGACTGGCAGGGACCGTGGGGGTGGGGGTGGGGGTGGGGGTGTGTTCACCTTCCTCTGCAGCAGGGAGCAGGGATCACCTACTGGGATCATCTGAGCAGATCCTACCTAATCAATTCCCTAGCAGGGCCTTGGGCATTGGTAGCACCTCAATCTCTCCTCTTCTCTGCCTGTGGCCCGCAACAACGGAGTCTCCTGGGGACTGGAATGCTTTGATCTGATTGAAGTCATTGGGCTCAACAGGGTGTCGGGTGTCCAGGTGGAAGGGGGGTCAGGGTGGAAGGACTGTCTAGCCTGTGTTATACAGGAGATCAGACTAGATAATCCAATGTCCTGTTAAATTCTATGAAATTATGAAACTGCACACTGGCCCTGTCTGTGACCCTGCACTGGCCTCATCCAGCATCTCGCCAAGCTCAGACCAGCTGTATGTTAGCAGGCATGTTCCTTCCAAACCAGAAGTGGGGAACATGACAGGCTGTGAGGTCAAGGCAGTCACAGGGAACCACTGAGAGCTCAGCAGGGCTGGACAATCCTCAGGGCTTCGGAAAGAGAGGAAGGAGCAAACCCCTCCCTTATTAGGGAAAATGAGGGCCAGTGAAACATGCCCAGGGCTACAGGATATAAACGCCAACTCAGGAAAGGTACGGACACTGCGAGGCAGGGCCTGAACCTGCGCAGAGAAGAGCC
The DNA here is from genome assembly GCF_003597395.2 of Chelonoidis abingdonii. Lineage (NCBI taxonomy): Eukaryota > Metazoa > Chordata > Testudines > Testudinidae > Chelonoidis > Chelonoidis abingdonii. Next base: position 16,470,461 of record NC_133794.1, on the reverse strand, counting down.
CTGCTCCAAGAACACAGCCTGTCTGCTTTTGAGTCATGGGCACTAATCCACTTTCTGCTTAATAAAGAAATTCCAACTTTTCAGTGGCTTTTCAGAAAGAGTTGGGCTGAAGGACTGTGAGTTGCGGGCCGGTGGAGATGCTGAAGGGCTGCGAGCCCTGGGCCTGGTGCAGACGCTTCAGGGCTGCGAGCCCCAGGCCCAGCCTAGAGGCTGAAGGCCTGCAAGCCCTGAGCCTGTCGCAGAGGTTGAAGGGCTGCGAGCCCCAGGCCTGGCACAGACACTGAAAGTCTGTGATCCTTGGGCCTGTCACAGCCAGACAGCCTGGGCCCATTCCTGTGTAGAGGGAGGAGAGGAGGTGCCACCTCAGTTTGGAAGGGTATTTGTTATTCAGAAGCATCTGCTCAAGATGAAGCAGTCATTGGATTAAGGGTTGTTGGCTTGAGCTGCACAGCCTCAACTCTCTCTTCCTTTCTCCATCATTCCCAGGGCTACTGGCTCCGGCTTTGTCTCAGAATCATATACCAACTGTTAGGTTAACAAAGTGAGCACAGACCAAATCTCTGGTTTTTAGGACACTGAAAATCAACTAGGTTCTTAAAAGAAGAATTTTATTAAAAAAAGTAAAAGAATCACACCTGCAAAATCAGGATGGAAGATAACTTTACGGGGTAAATAAAAAGATTTAAAACCAAGAGGATTCCCCTCTGATTCTGCTTCCCAGTACAAAACAGGAATAAAATTACCTCTTAGCATAGGGAAAATTCACAAGCTAAAACAAAAAGATAATCTAATACATTTCCTTGCTATTACTTACAATTTTTGTAATCTTAGATGCTTATTTCAGTAGGGTTTTAGGAGATGTATTTTTCCCTGACCTGTTCCGTCTCTGTCTGAGAGAGAACAACCAAGAGACCACAAACAAAACCTTCTCCCATAGATTTGAAAGTATCTTTTTCTCTTATTGGTCCTTGCCAACCAGGTTATTTGAGCTTCTTAACCCCTTATAGGTAAAGGAGGGATTTTATGCTACGCTTAGCAGTATGTTTATGACAGGGGCCAAGAACCAATCCTTGCAGAAGCCCACTAGAAACACAGCTGCTTGATGAATCCCCATTAACAATTAAATTTTGAGATCTATCAGTTGACCAGTTTTTAATCCTTTAATGTGAGCCGAATTCAGTTTACATTGTTCTAGTTTTTAATCAAAATGTTGCGTGTTACCAAGTCAAATGCTTTACAGAAGTCCAAGTCATTTACCTTTGTCAACCCAATGTATCATTTCATCAGAGATATCAAATCATGGTGGTTTCATTTTAACTTTGTCAGTCACTGAAGGTAGCTGAGGCTTTGAGTCAGAACAGAGGACAGCTCTGTTCACTAGGGTGGGAACAGATTGTGTTTCCTGGCCCCAGAGGATTTCAGTTGTACCACATGGCTAGTGGAGAGCTATGTTTATAACCATCCAATGACGTTCTTTACCTTCTGCCAAAGGAACAGGCCTAGCTGTTGGGAGGAAAGGGGGTGATTTCTACACAGATTGAACTGAGTGCCTGCCAATCACAGGCAGTGCCTACTGTGCTTTCTAGGAGGGATATTCAAGAGGACAGTGGCTAGGAAACAACCTTGGAAATTAGGACTCTTGGGTTCTATCCCCAGCTCTGGGCAGGGAGTGAGGTCTAGTGGGTATGGGGGGGGACTGGCGAAGGGCTGTCCGGGGGGGGGCGGGAAATGGACCATTTGCTCACCAGGCCCCATGAAAGTTTTTCGGGCCCTGGAGGGGGGTCCTTCACTGTCCGGGAGCTCTTGGAAAACTCTCACGGGGCCTGGCCCCCGCAAGCATCTTCCCATTGGCAATTTGGCAGCAGGGGTCCTTACGCCCCGGGGATCCCACGCGAAGTGCTGGTCTTCTGGTGCAATTTGGCAGTGGGGCCCCCCCCACCGAATACCCCAGGCCCCCTGAATCACTCTGGGCGGGCACCTGTGGCTGTGAATCTGCACTCCTGGGTTCTATCCCCAGCTCTGGGCAGGGAGTGAGGTCTGTGGGTATGGGGGTGGCTGTTGAATACTGACACTCCTGGGTTCTATCCCCAGCTCTGGGCAGGGAGTGAGGTCTAGGAGGTGGGGCTGTGAATCTGCACTCCTGGGTTCTATCCCCAGCTCTGGGCAGGGAGTGAGGTCTAGTGGGTGGGGCTGTGAATCTGCACTCCTGGGTTCTATCCCCAGCTCTGGGCAGGGAGTGAGGTCTAGTGGGTGGGGTTGTGAATCTGCACTCTTGGGTTCTATCCCCAGCTCTGGGCAGGAAGTGAGGTATGGGGGGTGGTGGCTATGAATCTGCACTCCTGAGTTCTATCCCCGGCTCTGGGCAGGGAGTGAGGTCTAGTGGGTGTGAATAGGGGGGGCTGGGGGTGGAAGTCAGCGCTCCCGAGTTCTATTCCTGAATCTGTGAGGGAGGGTTGTCTACGGCTTAGATCAGGAGATGGAAAGTCAGGCCTCCTCCTGCCTTAGCTGCTGACTCCCTGTGTGACTGAGGGCAATTCTCCCGCTCTCTGTGCCTCAGTCAGATGGGGATAATGACACCAACCCAGCTCCCGGGGGTTGGGGCTGGATTCATTCCAGTCTATATAGTACCTCTGAGGGAGGTGCTAGGAAAAGGCAGGACATAACTAAGCAACAGACACGAATGGGATGCACCATGTGATTCTCTTTCTGTCCCTAGTGGACGTGACTCTGGACCCCAACACAGCCAATGCCTACCTGCTCCTGTCCCAGGATCGGCGGAGCGTGAGGGTGGGCGACAAGAGGCAGGACGTCCCCAGTAACCCCGAGCGGTTTGACATGTGCACCTCCATCCTGGGCCAGCAGCGGTTCACAGCCGGGAGGCACTACTGGGAGGTGGAGGTGGGGGACAAGACGTGCTGGACTCTGGGGGTCTGTGAGGAGTGTGTGAGCAGGCAGAGAATATTCACACCTTCACCAGCAACTGGCTTCTGGACAGTGTGGCTGCGCAATGGGAATGAGTATGCAGCGCTCACCTCCCCCCTGACTGAGCTCACGCTGAGAGTGAAGCCCCGGCAGATTGGCATCCTCCTGGACTATGAGGCTGGAGAGGTGTCCTTCTACAATGTGAATGGTAGCTCTCACATCTACACCTTCAGTGACACCTTCTTGGAGCCCCTGCGGCCATACTTCTACCCAGGGGTGCGAGCAGGCGGCCTGAATGATGCACCGCTGACCCTACAACCAAGCACACAGCAGCCGTGAGCCAGTCACTGCGGCCTTGGAGCCTTGGGCTTTCAGGACTTACCAATGAAAGGCTTTCTTAACAACACATAATTCACTGGTGGAACTTACTGCCACAGGGTATTGAGGGAGACAAATGTCTAGTGGGATTAAAAAATGGATGAGACACATATATGGATAATCCGAACATCACCAGCTAGAGAGGACAGGAGACACCAGCATAGTCGCTGACTCCGTGGGTGCTCCGGGGCTGGAGCACCCACGGGGAAAGATTAGCTTCCCTCCCCAACTCACTGCCGCTCCGTCTCCTCCCCTGATCATGCTGCATCCCCACTTCTCCACCTACCTCCCAGTGCTTGCCACTGCAAAACAGCAATTTCATTGTGTAAAAGCCCTGGGAGGGACGGGGGGAGGAGCGGGAACATGGCGTGCTCAGGGGAGGAGGCAGAGAAGAGGCGGGGCCGGGGTGGGGATTTGGGGAAGGAGTCAGAATAGGGGCAGAGAGTGGGCAGAGTGGGGTGGGGACTTTGGGAAAGAGGTTGGAATGGGGGTGGACAGGGGTGGGAGGGGGTGAGGCAGGGGTGGATTCAGGGTGGGGCTGGAGGGTGGAGGTCGAGCACCCACAGGTACCAGCAGAAGTCAGCACCTATGGACACCAGGACTATAAAACCACCTCCATGGGGCAGGAGCCAGCCACTGACTATAGGGGGGCACATTCCCTCAAAGAGTAGGTTTTTCCATAATTACACACTACAGGGTCTCTGGTACCTTTCTCGAAGCCTCTGGTTATGAAGACAGGATACCTGGCTTTTGGGCCCTGTGGTGACCTAGCACGGCAAATCCTGTGCTCTCTGGGTGCTGATAGAACAAGAAATTGGTCACTGAAGCTGACATTTGGCCACAAAGCAGGAGCACTGACCCATGATAAACGCCCCCATGCTGTTAGACCTTCCTGACAGCCCCAGTAGGGGAGTCTCCACCCAGCATTGCCATTCTCCAGCACTGGAATGCTGAGTCAGCAGCATCTGCGGAGAGGCCCAGGGAGCAGGAGGGAACAGGTGAGAGGACGTGAGGGCCTTGCCCTGTTTGCAAAGAATGCAGCTGCACCATATCTAGTAGACGGTGTGGCTGGTGGAGACCTTGGGTCTCTGGCATGTCATGCTCTTGGCCTAGTCGCTTGGTTCAAGGTAGAGCATTGCTGCCTGGGTCCTGGAACCTCCAGCGGCCACGCTCCTTGGGGCAGCCATGAGATACATTGCCTTTGGCTACCCTTGTTTTAAAGGGCTCGTGGGGTGTGGACACGAGGATGGAGTCGCGTGTCTATAACGGGTGGGGCCTGCCAGTACGAATGAGTCAGCTCCAATCAGCAATTTGCCTCTGACCTATCCCCACTTCCAGTGAAATACCGAAGTCTTCCTTCCGCTGGATTCTTCTGAGCCCAGCCCAGCCTGAGTGCCAGAGTTGTCCGCAGCCCTGTGCATGTGCTGTCCCTGGTCTCACTGACTGTGCATCAGCACTCAAACCCAGGGAGGACTTGGAAGCCTGTTGGCCCATAAGGCTCACCTCTCTAGGTAATTTTCTACCACCAATAAACAATGCAATGCAATAGCCTTGTATAAGTTGGCAAAGCATTCCTTGTGTCCTGAGAGCTGCTCACTCCCATGTGCTGGGGGTTGGGGGAGAGCTAGGAGATCCAGTCCAGCTGGAGCTGTGGTGCTCTCAGGACACAACACTCTCATGGGCTCTTGTCAAGGTCTCATTCCCATTTTGAACTTTAGCGTCCAGAAAGTGGGAACCTGCATGTACCCCTCTAAACTTAATTCCTAGCTTAAATCTTATAGCGCTGCCACCAACCAGAAATTTCAGTGTCTGGTGCACTCCTTGTCCCCCCAAAACCTTCCCTGGGGAGACCAAGACCCAAACTCCTTGGGTCTTAAAATAAGGGGAAATAAACCATTCTCCTACGTTTCCCCTCCCAGACTTTCCCCTCTCTGGGTTACCCTGCGAGATTACTGTGATTTAAACTCCTTGAATCTTAAAACAGAGAGAAATTCACCTTCCCCGCTTCTCCTTTCCCCCTACCAATCCCTGGTGAGTTCAGATCCAGTCCCCTTGGGTCTACACAAGGACAAAATCAATCAGGTTCTTAAAAAGAAAAGCTTTTAATTCAAGAAAGAAAAAAGTAAAAATTATCTTGGTAAAATCAAGATGGAAAAATGTTTACAGGGTCTCCAGCTTACCTAGAACAGAGGGACTTCCCTCTCCCAGCCTAAGTATAAGTTACAGCAAACAGAGGTGAAATATCCTTCCAGCAAAATACACATTTGCAATAAAGAAACAAACATAAATCTACCGCTTTCTATCTATTATTACTTCTTGAACCTGAGAGACTGTTTCAGTAAGAATTGGCAAATACTGGTTGCATCAGTACTGGCATCTCTCTCTTAATCCCAGAGAAGAACAAAGAAAGAACAACAAGACAACACAGAGCTTCCGTTCGAAAGTTATCTTGTCCCCCGATTGGTCCTTTGGTCAGGTGTCAGCCAGGTTCACTGAGCTTGTTAACCCTTTACAGGTAAAAGAGACATTAACCCTTAACTATCTGTTTATGACAGCCCTTCATGTTGCAAGTGTGATTCAGGGAATACTATGATTGTCTGATGGAGCTGCCCATTCCCTAGCCCTGGGGCTCTCAGCACTCAGTTTGCACCTCTCTGTGATGGGGCTTTACCGAAAGAAACCAATGTGCTGCATGCAGCTAATATTGCAACACCCCTCTAGCCCCGGTAATGAAGGCACAGCGAGAGGAATTTCATACACAGAGAATCCGCTAGACTCTTCCAAAGCTGGGGCAGAGAGAGTGGGGTGAGGGGGCCTCTGAGGCCCTCAGGCTGGGCCTAGCTCACTGCCATGCTCCTCTCAAGGAGCGGTTTTGCCTTCTTGACATATATTCACCCTGGCCCAAATGTATCCCATTGACTACAGGGAGTTCAGGCTGGGCCAAGTTCAGCCTGATGTCTTTCTCCAGCAGGCAGATGGTTGCCGAATCTCCTGGGTCTATCTAACATGAATTGTCTGCCCCATCTCTTTGCATTTGCAGATTCAGGTGATAAATTCTCTCCTGCATTAATGATCCAGGAAGGGCCCCTGGGAGCAATGCCGCGGGTCCAACCTCTTTCCCACAGTTCGGGTTTTCTCCAGGCTGCTGGTCAGGGGTTCCCTGTGGCTTTGTCCGAGCCTGGCCTTCAGGGGTGTTGTGCAGCTTGAAGAGGTGATAGTGATTCCTAATGGACAATACAATGAATGGTGCTACCACTAAGTCAGTGACCAAGCAATGGCACTAGGGGGCACTGTGATTTTGGGGATGCCATTTCTCAAATGAGATGTAAAGCCGTGGTTCTGAACTCTTGTGCACTTTTCACAAGAGTGGGCTGTGTTAACCCCAGGAGCATGGCCAAACTCCAACCCAGGCCACTCACCTGGAGATATTTCCTGTCCTAAACTATTGTTAATCACTGTCATGGGGGAGGAATAGCTCAATGATTTGAGCATTGGCCTGCTAAACCCAAGGTTGTGATTTCAATCCTTGAGGGGGTCATTTAGGGAACTGGGGTAAAAATCCGTCTGGGGATTGGTCCTACTTTGAGCAGGGGGTTAGACTAGATGACCTTCTGAGGACCCTTCCAGCCTTGATATTCAATGTTCCACCTTTCAGTTGGAGATAACGTTTCTGTATCCTTTCTCCCCCAACTGGCAGGGGACACTAAGAGGACTTCTGGAACTCAAAAGTAAAGTAACTGGATGCTTGGGTTTTGGAAACTGAACTCCAGAGTTTTGGCCAGGATGCTCCTGCAGGGACCAATAACTGTGTCTCGGGGGCACAGAACCCTCTGAGCAAAGAGGGAAGCAGGAGGCAAGGGGTAGTAAACCAGTCTGGCTAATGACATGTCTGGGGTGATTTGAGCCAAACAGGATCCTTCTGGAAATGGGAATGCTGTCCCAGTGAGGCCAATACACAGGAGTGAAAACTGCCGCAGGGCTAGGAGCAGGGAACTGGAACATGCAGAGCAAAAACTGCAGAGACAAGCAGGGATTCTGGAGGCTGTCTGGGGCAGGAAGCCTATGGGAGAATCGAGGGATGGCTGGGTTGCCTGGAGCGAAGGGAGTGATGATGAGTACAAGGACACTGCACAGAAGCTAAGGCCTTGTCTTCACTAGGCAAAACCATGAGTTTTTTAACCTCCTGTTAGTCAGCCGTTAGCTAGCCCCAGGGAGCACTAGTGAAGATAGGGCAGTGGAAGTATTAACAGGTGTTAGCAGGTTAATTAAAGACTAGGCTGCCCTCTAGTGTTCATCTCGACCTACTAACCTAAGAAATGATAAACTGCCATTTCTTGGCTGGGATTTCCTCCAGTGTTGTAGATTCGTAGAGTCCAAGGCCGGAAAGGACCATTTAACGTTTTCCAGTTCTGTTTATCCTTCACGCATGGTACGACGTGGTGTTTTATGGTCAGATAATCCACGAGTCTTAGTAACAATTCGCTGTTAGTAACTTAACAGCAGTCGTTATTAGATCCATAGTTAACATATCTATGATGCTGGCAAACTAGGGGGTAGTTCTTGCCAAGGCTTTAGGCCTCAGCTGCAGGGGTGCCATTTGGGGAGAGGGGCAGGAGAGGCTTCTGTTTCTCCCCCCCGCCAAGTTTCGGCACAGGTCCTAGCCCCCAGGCAGAGCTCTTAACTGAGTGTGGAATTTGTGTTCTCAGAGGAGACGTGCTGCTCCCAGCTTGAGCCCCTGGGGTAGGGAGTCTTTCTTTTGGTTATAAACAGAGGCAGGATGATTAAGATATAAAAGGGCTGGTAATTAAATTAAGGATCTGGAAGTCCTTAGCTGAACCTGTAAAACAGGAATTTCTTGTGTGGAGGAGGCACAGCAGCCAATTTTTTTTTCCTCTGATGAGTGCCCACGCCCCTGGCCCCGCCCCTGCCCTGACTCCACCCCTGCCCCAAAGTCCACGTTCTAACTCCGCCCCTTCCTGCCCCTATTGGACCCCTCCCCAAATCCCTCCCGGCCCCCCTCCTCCCCCAAGTGTGCCGTGTTCCCCCCCCTCCCTCCCAGGCTTGCAGCAGAAAACAGGTGTTTCGTGGTGCAAGTGCTTGGAGGGAGGGGTGAGAAGCAGGACACAGCGGTGTGCTCCGGGGGGGAGGCGGAGGTGAGCTGGAGCGGGGAGGCGGGGCGGGGCAGGGAGCTGCCAGTGGGTGAAGAGCACCCACTGTTTTTTCCACATGGGTGCAACAGCCCTGGAGCACCCATGGAGTCAATGCATATGGGGGTGGGGGGGGGAGGAGAATTGAAGACAGAACTCAGGGGACTCAGAAGACATACAGCCAAGCCCTTTGAGCCAAGGTTACATTCAGAAAACAGGGAGATGTGAGGGGGCTAGGAGAAAAGAAGGGCCCCAAACCCAGAGAAGGGATAACAGCGGTATAGAGAAGTTCCCACTCTACCTGTGGTGCTTATGTGGCCCCATCACCATAGTATCTGAGCTCTTCATAATGTCCAACCTCTGTCTCCTCACAGCCCCTCAGTGAGGTCAAGCAGTGCTCTTATCCCCATTGTACAGGTGGGGCACTGAGGGGCACACAGACTAAAGGGCAGATTTTCAAAGGTATTTAAGCACCTAGTGGGATCTTCAAAAGTGCCTAGAAGGTTACGTGCTTTGTAAACCCCACTAGATGCATAGCTGCATATTTGGGTGCCAAAAAATCTTTGAAACTCTGTCCCTAAGACACTGACCTGAGGGCATACAGGAAGTCCATGGGGAGATAGAACCCACGGCTCTCGGGGCTAGCTCTCTATCTACTGGACCGGCTTAGCTCTCTTCTGTATGCTGCAAAAAAGAGGACTCTGATAGAGGGGAGCAAAATCAAGAAGGCCAGTTCTCTGAGACTCCAGCAAATAGTCCCAGGTGATTGGGAAGGATGTCATGGCTGCCAGCATGAAAAGCAGCATGGAGGTCAGGAAGGATGAAGAAAAAGAGAGAAAGTGAGTCAAATGAGAGAAGATCACTTAATCCTCTAGAGGTAGCAGGTTCTGCCCCGTGTGGGGCTGTACAGCAATGGCTGCTGTGCAATTTTATATTTTAACTGAAAACCATTTTGTTTAGTCATTTTTTGTTCTGAGTTTGAGAAAAGGAAGGAATGAGAAAGTGTCATATGAGCATCAGGTGTGATTATGCCTCAAATTCTTAAGGTTTCAGCTTATTCAGGCCAATTCCAGAACAAAGAACAGAACTGATCCACAGAGTCCATAAAGTTGATAATTATTGTCATGATTTGTATTATTCACTGACACACAAGCATTGTTCAGAATATGCCAGAAAATATAGTCCCTGAGCCAATGTGTATGAAATGTGTAGCTGTGGATAAGATGGCTCAGATATATAAATATGAAGTGTATAGTTATTGCACACATGTTAATATCTATAAGTGGAGGCGCTGATGACAATAGATGTTTTACCTAATTAAGGACTAGAAGATTTGACCCTCCAACTTGTTTTCAAGAGGAAGAGCTGCTCAGAGCTCCTGTGCATCTTCATTTTCCTTTCCTGCCTGTAGTGCCCTGATATACCTCAGAAGACTCATTTTTTTTCTCTGTTTTAAAATGTGAAATTTTCTTGCTGTTTTGTTTTAAATATTCTCCTCAGAGAACTGCAACTCAGTCACTGTAGTGTTGTGTTTCAGAGCCTTCTGGAAAGTAACTAGCCTTTAAACAGAAGTGAAAGCAGTGTTGACAACTGTCATGATTTTGTCATGAGTCTCATGTTAATTTGTGTTCTCCTTAAAGCCCCAATTCCTGGAGCCAAGTAGATACATGATGATTTCAGCCTTCACTGACAAAGAAAAATGAAGCTTCTAGCTCTGATGGCTGTGGAGAAATCTTCCAAATGTGACCCCTGTGCACCCTAAAGGCTCAGAAAGCATAAGGCAAATAAAAAAACCCCCAAATCTATTATTTGTTCATAATCTCATGATTTTTAAAACAATTTCATGATTTTTGTGAGCCTGACTCATGATTTTTAAGCATTTGGGGTTGGCAACACTATGCAAGTGACTTGAAAGTGTCAGTTTCACTCTGTTTAAAGTCAGTATATGCTCTATTATTTGTAGTGGGGTAACTCTTCTAGAACCCCGGATGCAGGCGCAGTATAAACTCACGGGGCTTGCCCTAGTAGGATGTTTCCAAAAGTTAAATCATAGAATCATAGAATATCAGGGTTGGAGGGGCTGTCAGGAGGACATCTAGTCCACCCCCTGCTCAAAGCAGGACCAAGACCCAACTAAATCAGGATGAATCCCCAACTAAATCAAAAACTAAATGGACAATCCCCAACTAAATGATCTACTCCAAACTTTGTGAACTGCAAAAAGTAAGTAGGCTGAATGATAGAACATAATCTAGATTCTTCTACAACTGTTTCAATTGTTGTGTTCAAGGGTAAGAATATACATTAAAATTTTAAACCTAACCTGTGTCCCTTCAGTGACTTGACACAAGCTGTCAGAACATGTTAGTATTAGAGCTGAGTGGGTCTAATATTTATTTAATTTTATTTCTTTATATAGGAATTAGATATCGTGCTCCTGTCAGCTAATTGCTAAGTCTTTATCTGCAAAACAAACAAAAACCTAGAGTTTTCAGGTGCCTAAGTAGCCCCTAATATCAGTGAAGCCACTAATGTTTGCAGGATCATAGAAAAACAGTCCTTTCTGTTGAGGTACTTCGTGGCAAGGTGGGCTGGTGCCCAAATAGAGATATACATGCCTTCGAGCACGTTCGGGAACCCCATTGCTGCAAATCCACCTGGTATGTACCTGCACATTGCTGAGACTCACAGTCTTTCATGGTGGAAATGATTAATGGCCCTGCACGCTTGCATGACAATGGCCCCCACTGTGAATTTGCCCACTCCAAAATGATTTCCCACTGACCAGTAGCAATCTGGCTTTGAAAGGTTCCATAGTGCGATTGCTATTCACTTCTCCACTGTCAATTCCGCTCTCCAGTGCAGGGCTTGGGCAAGCACGGCACACAGGTCCGGAAATGTCATCCCCAACCTGCATTACTATGTGATCACCCTAGTCAGTGCTCATTTCTTGGGTCCAGAAGTGGTGCTCCGTCATCTGCAGCATCTCTGTGAATGCCACCAAAAACTTTGAATTATTTTCGCCATGTCCTTTAGCGAATTGTCCTTGAAGAAATTGTCATGTCCCCTTTGGTTGCGGTACTTCCTGCAGGTCTTCAAATACAAGAGGATTGTGCGTCCTGTGTTTGCATCGGTCATGAGAATAGTTCAGCACTCTGAGGGCTCTGTGCTTCTCTCAAGGATGGATGGCAGACACCAAACAGTGTTGTGGGATTTTTTAAAAAAGGTGTCAAAATTATGGGATATGGATGGTGTGACGGGTTCCCCCTAGGGTGCCACCTGGAACTGGAGTACCACTGAGCCCTCTGACTCACCAGCCTGGGCTCCCGCTCACACTGTGCTGCTGTGACAAGTTTTAAAGACCTCTAAGTTTGCACTTTCACCGGCATTCACACAGGTAGGGACACATCCAGCTTCCCAGCCTCGGACCCCAGAGCAGGACCGTCCTACCATGGTCAAATGTGGTCAGTATGTGGGTTCAACACCCAGTCCACATCTCCCTTATGCACACTTGTGGTAACCAAGCTGAGATTTTCCCCAGACACCTTAGTCAAAGAAAAGCCTATCCACGGGTTTGGATTAAATCATAAAATACATTTATTAACTACAAAAGGATAGATTTTAAGTGATTGTAAGTAATAGCAAACACATCTGAGCAGATTACCTAGTAAATAAACAAAACCACAAATTGATCTTAACACACTCAATAGGTAGGATATGAATTAACAAATTCTCACCCTAAGTGATACACAGGCTGGCAGATTCCTAAGGCACAAGCAGCCTTAGCTCTGCAGCTTGGGTTTTCGAGATTTTCATACATAGGCTAGAAATCCCTCTAGCATGGGACCATCACTTCCCTCCATTTCTTTATTCCTCAGGTGTTTCCAGGTGTGTTGTTGCAGGGAGAGGGAGGTCCCCCATTTATATCTTCTTCACACTTGCTGGAAAGCTCCTTTGCTCTGACCTGGGTCAAACAGTTCCATTGTCTAGTGCTATCTTGGAGAGGTTTCTATTGTACACAATTCCTGGGGCAATCCTTGTGCTTGTGTGCATTTCCTCAATAAGCCATTAACACTGTTTGGCCTTTTCACTGTTGAACCTGAAAGGCTGCTTGTGGGTGTTTTCAACCTCACATGTTTCAGTAACACATCCATAGCCAGACTTCATAACTTCACATATGACAATAGCACATACAATCCAACAAGATATTAATGTCCAGCAGATCAAGACTTTTAAAATGATACTTCACAAGGCATACTTTGTACGAAACATTTCCTAATTACATGACAGTGGTGAATATTGGGGTGCCAGAGTGTCACAGATGACATTATGGGATGGATAATGTTGCATGTTGGAAAATTGACCCCTAACTCCCAGAGATCTCTGGGACAGTCATTTCTGTCCCACAACACATTGCAAAATATTTCCAAAAGACATTGTGTGAGACAGCAGCACATCGCATTGCGATACCTACCTGTGGTGCAGCAGACTTTGCATCAACATAAGCTCTCCTGATGAGTACACAGAATGCCGATGCAAGCAGCCAAGTATGCATGCTCACGAGCTATAGGCAAACTTCAGCAGTGTAAGGTGATGTGATAAAGTGAGAATTTTCAGTGATATTTTTATGAATCCTATGTGTGCTTCAGTTTCCCCTATACACAGTAGGCTTACCCAGTGGGTGAAAAAGAACTCTTTGCTCACAGGGCAGGCTAAGAGACCTAGGTATGAATGTTACCCAGGTTTCTGAGCTGTGATGAGTCATTAAAAAAGACTGATTGAATGAGATGTACTACCCCAGGGTGCAACTTGGAACTGTCTACTGCTGAGTCCTCTATCTCACAAGCCTGAGTGCCCTCTCATATTGTGAGGCTGTGACAAGCTGCAGACTCCTCCAGGTCTTACACCCACACAGCCATACACACGCAGGGACACACCCAGCTGCAGTTACAAGAATGCTTTTCCTAGTCACTCATGAAATGACAATAGAGATGTTCCAGCCAACTTCCCCCAGCTCCCTAGCCTAGGACCCCAGAGTTGTACTGTCCTGCCTTGGTCAGAAGCCTGACTAGTGTAAGTTATTACCCAGTCCGCCCCTCCCTCAATGTGGAGAGGACAATGCACCAGCTGCTCCTGAACAGATTTCCCTTTGCACTTCAAATAACACACTATTTTACATAAAAAATATAAAACAGATTTATTAACTACAGAAAGATAGATTTTTAGTGATTATAAGTAATAGCGTACAGATCAAAGTTGGTTACCTAAGGAAGAAAACAAAATTACAATCTAAATTCTATACACTAAACAGGATTTGAATCAAGCAGTGTCTCACTGTGATGGTATAATCAGTCCACCGATCTTCCACACACAGGCTCGAAATCCCTTTAGCCTCCGACCACCTTCCCCAGTTAAGTCTTTGCTCCTAAGGTGTTTCCAGGTGTTGAATTGCAAGGGGAGTGAGGCCAAGTGATGAAGTTTCTTCCCTGTTTTATAGCTTCTTCCAGCTTGCTGGAAAGATTTTTTGCTATGACATGATTAAAACAGTGTCCACTGTGTATGTGTTATCTCTGAGAGGTTTCTATTGTACACAGTTCCTGGGGTAATTCTTTTTAGTGTGTGTCTTTCCCTCAATAGGCTATCAACACTGTTTGGCCTATTTTACTGTTGCATCTGAAAGGCTGGTTTTGGGTGCATTTAACCTCACAGCATATTTCAGTAACACATACATAGCAAAACATTATAACTCCAGATACAATGACAGCACATACAATCCAACAGGATATCAATACTCAACAGATCAAGACTTTTTAAATGATACCTCACAAGGCTGACTTTGTGCAAAACATATCATTATTATATCACCATGGTGAAAATGGGGGTGTCAAGGTGTTGCTTTGGGGTACAGAAAGTCACACTGAGGTCAACCCCATATCCATTGAGAATACATGAAGGAACAGCAAAGCCAATCTCCAGGACATTGACAAGAGCAACCAACGACCCAGAGGGAGATGGATTCATCCACCTCTCAGCAGGGAAGCTGAGAAACATTTCCCAACTTGAGAACAAAGGATGGGGAAGATGTGTGTATGTGAGGTGGGGGTGAGGGGGATAAGAGATGGTTGCTGGAAGAAGTCGTGCTGTCACCTGGGATCTGACCAAAGACATAGAGACAAAATTTGAATGATGGAGTTCACTACAGCTTGACTGGGCTCTGGCTAACCAGAATGGACTTGGACTATGCTTTAACCTCCATTTCTCTGCTAACCTAAGGACTTCCTATGCTGTGTTCCAGGAAACTTATGAACCCGACTGTTTTGACATCACTGTTTGAGTGTCACTGCAAATGCTTGCTGAGATGCACTAATCCTGGAGGAATGGACAGGTCTCCACCAGGAGTTTGTCCCAGTTGGACTCACCAAGCGGAATTCACGGGATGAGGCAGGAGGGTTGGAGCCCCAGAGGTTGTCTCAGGAGGCAGTGATGCTGAGTGGCCCAACCTGAAGGAAGAGGGAGACCCCTTGGGGGTCTGGCATATGGAAGGGGTTCCTCCAGGGACTGTCCCAAAGCTGGGAGTCTAGCACTGATCATATGGATCAGTGACACTTGCATCAGTTTGTAGTGTAGACATGACCTAAGTAAGCTGGGAAGGGCTTGGAACTCTCTCCCTCTGGGGCATGAGCCAACTTGTCACTACCAGGGGGCAGGAACTGGGAACTTTCCCTAGGGCAGGTTATCCCATGACTGCCATTGTGGGGCTCCTAGCACCTTCCTCTGAAGCAACTATGCTGGCAGTCTCAGAGCCGGGAGACTGGGCTAGATGGCCCCCGGTTTGAGCCCATCTGGCAGCTCCTATGAGCTGGGTCCTTCTGTGTGTCCTGCCCAGGTTACACAACGTGTTCTGGGACTGGAAACCATCAGGAGCAGTCGGGTATCTCCCAGAGACTCTGTGGTGACATAACTGAAGGCCCCAAAGGGCAGAAGGAACAGGGCAGGGAGCAGGAAACTGCAGAGACCGCTGTTGGGTAACTCTGGGAGCGCCCAGTGCCACCTCAAAGGGAGGGAATGGGGTGGGGCTTTCCTACAGAGGGTCTGGGAGACGGTGGGTAGGGGGGGTAAGCTATCGTGTAGGACGTGCCAGCAGCCAGGCAGCGGAGCAGGGTGAGGAGCTGGTAACTAGCCCAATGAGTCCGCATGTTTCCTTTTTACCCTCCTGGCCACTGTAGGAAGCAGCACACTGCAGCCCAGGTCTGGAGAGTCTGGCAGGATGACAGCCCAGCCCAGTGAGTGTCAGCAATACCCTCCCCAGTGAGAGGGCACTCAGAGATGTCTCACACATTAGTACTCAGATTATTAATTTCTACTACCAGAGCACCCAGAGTCCTGGGGCCACATGCATGTTGCAGCGGGCAGAGCACAGCTATAGACTCAGCCGGAATTTCCAGCCTTCCACCTGTCTTAAGCAAGAAAAATTTTTAAATAATGGAATTTTGGCAAGGTTGGTGTGCACGCCTCTGCATGCATCACTCAGCTGTCACCATATCCACCACACTCGCCTCCCACAAGGGAGCCAAGCAAACTTCCCCAGCGCCCTCTCCCCTGGCATTGCTGTGAGCCTCCCATAGATAGCAGGGACGGGCAGACGGGTGTTTGGGAATTCGGGAGTCTCCTTCTCACTGACATCTTGGAAGCTTCATCTGCTGCGTCTCTGGAACAATGAAGACCTGGATCCTTCTCATCACAGCAGGAATCGCCTGCAGCTTGGCCTCTGGCAGTAAGTAGAGATGCTTTGTTACACTATGACAGCCAGCAAATCTTCCCAACAGAGGCTTGACCATGGAAGGGTCTGAGGCCTCTTTCCACTGGGGTGCTTAGCATCTCTTGGGTGACCAGATAACAAGTGTGGAAAATCGGGACGGGGAGGGTAATAGGGTCCTGGGGGGGGGTGTAATAGGGTCCTATGGGGAGTAATAGGGCCTATATACAGGGCCAGTGCAACCCATTAGGTGACCTAGGTGGTCACCTAGGGCACTAGCATTTGGGGGGCGACATTTCGTGTCCTTCGGCTGTGACCACGGCGGCTGGATCTTTGGCTGCCCCGGTGGTCGTCAGCATTGAGGCAGAGGGACATGGGGCAGGGGGGTGCGGGGAGGGATGCCTGCAGCAAGTAAGGGGGGGTGCAGCATGCAGGGGAACCGTTCCCGGTCCCAGCTCACCTCTGCTCCGCCTCCTCCCCTGAGCACGCCGCCCTGCTCTGCTTCTCTCCCTCCCAGGCTTGCAGCGCCAAACAGCTGATTGGCGCTGCTGGGAGGAGGGAGAAGTGGAATGGCAACAGCGTGCTTGAGAAGGAGGCAGAGCAGAGGTGAGCTGGGGCAGGGAGCTGCCACATGGCTCCCCAGGCTGGGGGGAGCTGCAGTGGGGGAGGCGCCTCAGGGTGGTGGACAGCTGCCACAGGGCTTGGTGGGGGGCACGAGGTGGAAGTTTCATCTAGGGCACGAAACATCCTTGCACTCGCCCTGCCTATATAAAACAAAGCCCCTAATATCAGGACGTCTGGCCACTCTAGGTATTGCTCAGCTCCTTGTCAAGTTCAGGTCCCTAGGACTTAGCAGGAAAGGGTTTGATAAGAAGGTAGAAACTGGAGGCTGTTTTAGTATTTGGAGGATTGTGATGACACAGCCAAAGGTGCTGGAGCTGGGGGTGCTCTCGCACCGCCTGGCTTGAAGTGGTTTCCATTAGACACAGGGTTTACAGTTTGGCTGAATGGCTCTCAGCACCCCCACTAATCAAATTGTTCCTGCGCCCCTGGGTACAGCTGCCGCTGGGGTTACACCCGCCTCAGAAATACTGCCTGGGCTCCTCCAGTTATTTATTGTTAATAATTTACACCCCATCCCTGCAAATGTCCCCTTTACTTTCTGTCCAAGCTCAGGGTGTGATTTGCTCTGATTTGTTTTTCATTCATGGATAGTTTGTGAGACACTTTCCATGGGCTCCTCCGCAGCCTGGAGTCACCTAGTGCTAGGTGGAGGCCATGACTATTTTTTCCTCAGATACCTTCTTTCACAAGTATCACCATTATTCACCAAGTGACACATTGCGTGAGCAGTTTGTGACTAGCTCTGGTGCTAATCAGGTGATAGTGGCTAATGCAAAGTTCGTGTGTGTCTCTTGCTATTTATGCAACGAAGACAACATGAAGAAATCACCAGGGCACAGTAAGGCCCCAGTGTTTACTAAACACACAGCATGCTCACCCTAGCTACAGGCAGGCTGCTGCTCTGGCTGCTTCTTGCAGCTATGGAAACGGAGAACATGGTGAGTACCACTAGAAGGCTCACACACTATTTAAAGGGATATTACCCTATTCTGATCCATTACATTTCTGAATAATGAATTCAACAGTTTATATATGCTGTGAGCATTAACTCTCCGTGACTGGGTGTTTGCTCTGTTTGAATGATTAGTCAAGTCACGTGATATTGTGTTAGTCAAGTCACTGTTTCCAGATTGAATGACATAACCTTTCTAAACAGGAAGATTCCTTTTTTATGTCCCGTTGAAATCAATCCCTTTGCAGAGGCCTAGCACCACCCCCATGCTCTACTGGCCTGGACTTCTGGCGGGGGGCTGAAGTGCAGGGGCTTTGTGCAAGCTCTTGAGGCCTGGGGCAAACTTCAGTCTCTGGGAATGACCGAGGAGCAGGTTTGACTCTTTAGTCAGCAAGGATGAACTTGTTGCTTTGCCAGGGAAACTGGATACTATCAAGGATGGTACAAAAACATTCCCCAGGGATAACAGGAACACAGTGACCCCTCCTAAAACATAAGGTCAGGATGACAGTAAGTAATAGAGATGTTTTGATCAAACCAATATGTACAAGGTGATGAATAATAACTAGCCACGTCAGGGGGCAGTAAGTCACTTGTTTGTATCGGGGTATAAAGATGCATCTCAGAGGGAGTGTCTTTGTCTAGCCTAGGGCGGAATGGAAAGTCCCGCCATTCACCGAACTGGTCCGTTGTTATGGGCATACACGTATTAGTGGTCCGGTAGAGTCTGCAGGATACTAGTACCGTGCTTCGTCAATAATAAACTTGCCCTGGTGCCTTCGTACCTTAACAGATCTTGTGGTCACTAGGTGGTTCGTTCGAGGTTTGCTGTGCCGGCTTTCAATGCAGCTAAACCGCAAGATAGCTTAAAATCCTGTTGAGCCACATGTTTAACCATTTGAATAACATTATTATCCAAGCCAGTAGTGTGACTACTTAATGATCCTAACAGAGTTTGCACTAGCATTGGCGTCTGTACAATGTTAATTCCCACTGCTTTTAGCAATTGTGTGCATTTGTGTAACTATGGCAAAAACTCATTAAAATTTTCAGAAGGCGGGGGAATCAACAGCTCCTACTAGGGCAGTTAATTCATTGATTTTTAAGACATTGAGCCAGGGCCACATGATTTGAAAACAGGGCAACAGGCTACACTGCTAATTAATATTCACCATAACAATCACTTGCCTGCCTCTAGCCCAGAAGTTAAGAATTTGTACAGAGGGGCTGTAATGGAGATGAAACATCAGAACTACTTGTGACCGTGCCAGCATATGAAGGTGGGTCAGGGCGAATCATGCTTCAGTCCAAAAGAACTTGCATAAAGTGTTGCATCAGTCCAAAAGAAGTTGCATAAAGGAACCCAATCTGTGAGGAATTTGCATACAGCTAAGATATTACACAGGGAAGCTGACTGGTCCAGGGCACAGGTGCAGCTCCTGGAGCTATACGTCACTGAAGCACTGATACTGTGAGGCATGGCCATGCTATGGGTTCACTAACAGACCCCACATGGGCAATGCCAGCAGGAGCCTGGCTCCTTCTATGGGGATTGCTGGATCCCAGGTGCAATATCATAGTATGACAGTGTGCAGAGGTTTCCCACAGTCCTGGCGTGGGGCAGGTGAGTACAGGATTGTGGGATCACTCCAGAGCAAATGCTAATTGCCTCCGCTTTCAAGTGAATCTGATAAACCCTGGCACAGCAGGCGAGTTTTTAGTTACAGCTGATTTATGGCAGGGAAACTAAAAGCTTCTCTGAGTCGCTATTGTTGGTGACGTTTCAAAGGTGCAGTCACCAGGTGCAGCTAAAAGACACTGACCTCAGCTGGGGTCCAGGAGCACTTGGTGCAGGCCAGTGAGGGAGGGGCCTGCCTGCTGGCATGGGCAAAGATGCCTTTAAGTCACTCTGCTATTCCTGATCCTGGGGCCATGCTGGAGTCTGGCTGGTTAGTTCAAAGTGTCGCTGGCCTGCGCTGCAACCGGGTCACTCCCCTCCCAGGAATCTCTCTACTGCTTCTCCATCACATTGATGCTTTTTTCCTGCACCTGGCAGGCCTGTCCTGGCTAGCGACACCAGTTGCCACTGGCTGGCTGTGTTGCCCACCTGCTCTTTCAAGCATTCGCCCAGCCTGCAGCCTCAGCTCCCTGTCACGTCAGACCCAGAGGAGAGGTGGCTGAGAATTTTACCTCAAAGCACTTTTCCGGCTCTTTCATTGGAATATTCCACAATGGCCACATCAGATGAAATTCTTTGAGTTTTCAGTGAAAAGCCAAAGGCCAAAACGTGGTTCAATTTTCAGGAATCAGAAAACAAAATTTTTTTGTTCTTTTTTCATTTTTTTGGTGACTGAAAAATATGAACTAGTTGAGTGGAAATTCTTGGTCTTACCAAAATATTTCACTCACCCAGATAAAATGTTTCAGTTTTCAGTTACAAAAAGAGGGAAGACATTCATTTCTAATGCTTTCTATTGGTCAGCAACCGCCTCCCGCCCCCTCCCAAATGTCAGACAATTGTTTTTGGCAAAAAAAAAACAAACCTGTTTCCTTTTTCACTGACACTTTTGGCAGGGAAGAAATGCCAGTTCCCAGGCAGCTCTGCAGCAAACCCAGTCCCACCACGATTCAAGATTCCTAGATTCCCAGGCCAGTAGGGACTGCTGGGATCCTCTAGTCTGACCTCCTGTGTAACACAGGCCACAAGACTTTCCCCAAAAGAATTCCTAGAGGACATATTTTAGAAAATCATCCAAACTTGACTTACACATTTTCAGTGATGGTAAATCCACCATGACCCTTATATTGTTCCAATGGTGAATTATTTTCATGGGTTGCTCATCGGGTGTTGCAGCCAGGAGTGGACCGTGTCCAAATATGACAGGGTAGCCCCACTCAGACCTCCCTGTCTCTCAGCCCCTCCACCGCCAGCTACAGACAGTCATGGCTTTTCCTTTCCGTTTATTGCAGCTGCTGAGGATAACGAGGAAACAGAGCCAGCACATGCCAGCTCTGCCGGTGAGTCTCCATCAATGCCTAGCGGCTGCAGTCTACAATTCACAATGCTGGGAATTAGCACAACTCTCTATTAACTCCCTTGCTGGCCCTTCCCAGGGTGAAATTAAACTCAGCACAGGCCTGCAGTCACCTCAGGGCTCTGCCACAAGCCAGCGGGCTGGGGCCAGGGGTTCTCAGGCCTGCATGGGGTTATGACTGGATGATCAGAAGGGTCCCTCCTGGCATTAGAATTGCAGAAGCTATGAAAACAGGGCTAAATGGGGCTTACGAGCTGCCTAGGCCTCATTCACAGAGTCATCAAATTCAAGGCGAGAAGGGACCATCATGACCATCCAGCTCAAGCTCCAGCACTGCCCAGGGCATGGAATCACCCAGCGACCCCTGGCTGAGCCAGTCCCACACTCAGTGAGCAGATTCCAGCTCATGGAGACTCCACTGTGTGCTCTGCGCAGGATGACTCGCAGCCTCTGCCACAAACAGAACCTACAGGTCTGATCCAAACACCCCTGAATGTTAGAGAACATCAGGCTGGAACCCAAACGTTGCGAGTTCAGACCATTGCTACTCACCTATGCCATATAGTGGACTTGGCCAGCAGCAAAATTCTGAGTGCGATCGATGCCCCTTCTGGGGCACCTGGCCCAGAACAGCCTCTCCCAGGGGATCGTACTGGAGAATCTGTGCACATGACCACATGGGTCCAGGTCGCTGGTCACTGAGAAGGAACTTCCATCCCCGCAGGTGATCCCCACTTACCCACGAGGGAGTGTTCTGCACCTTCCTCTGGAGTGGGTGGCATGGGCAGTTATCACAATGCGGAGTTAGCAGCGTGATTCCTTCATGACTAGTCCTAGGGACGGTGTTGCTGCCTTTTAAACTGAAAGCTTGTTTTTCCTTTCCCCTAGGCTTGTACACAGATCCCGACTCCTGCAGGGGGCGCTGCCATGAGCGGTACAACAAGCAGGATGAGTGTCACTGTAATACCAAGTGTGAAAAATATCGCAACTGCTGTGAAGATTACCATATGCACTGCAGCAAGGGTGAGTGGCCTCTGGGGGAACATGGGACTAGGCTGGGCTCTGGGTTGCTTCCAGGCACTGCTCTCGCTCTCCCATTCCATCGTCATTATCGGTTGTGATTATGCTTATTAGTCCAGTTCTCACACTTATTGGTCCCAAACAGAACATGGAGAATGACACAGCAGACCAATGCACTGGCTGTGTGCGCTTGTGTGTGTGTGTGTGCTTGGATGTGCCCTTGCGTGTGCAAACGTGTGGGTGGGTGCCCACGTGTGTGAGGTCCTGTAATGAGTAGAAAACAATGACAATCAGGCACCAGCTGCTACCCTCGGTTTCTCTAGATAACACATTCAGCGTAAGTCCCTGGGAAGTCCCCACAACCCAGGTGCCCGAGTCTGGGACTGTCTACTGAGTGATCGTTTGCTGTCTTTTTTCTGTTCACTTAATGTAGATGGGAGACAGAAGGACCCCATGGCTGAGCCTGCAGACTCCATGGGTGAGTAGCTGCACTTGTCGCTAGCAAAGTGTGTGACCTGTGACCATTTTCCAGCCAGCCCCTGCCTGTTTCCCCAAACAAAAGGCTCTGCACATGTTATTGCTCTTCTGCACTTCCTATCAGTACAAAGGCCATGGGTTTCCAATGTTGCGAATCTCATGATTCAGCATTTTTCCTGTAGTTATGGCAATGAGGTGCAGTTAACAGCCTGTGGTAGAGAAGTTGTAGGGCTGTGTGCCACAGAAGTAAATCTAGGTGTAAATCTGGGGGGCATGATTTGTAATAAGCTGCAGATGAAAGGTGCTAAGAGGTGTCAGTGTCATAAGGCGTCTCAGTCCCCATATGCCTCTATAGCCTCAAAGAGTCATATACTTTAAGGCCATTGTGATCATCCAGTCGGAGCTCCTGGATAGTACAAGCCAGAGAATCCACCAGGGTCTTTGCATGGGCCCAGCAGTCAGTGATTGTAGTGATAGTCTGTGATTGGGCCAGAGCAGATCTTTTTGAAGGAGGCTTGATTGAAGGACTTGGTGAGCTGCTCCAATTGGAAATTCTCCCATTGCTACAAATTTGCATTTCATTTTCTGTTTCAATTTTTCCTGATTTTGAATCATTCCTGTGGCTTTTCTCGGAACCCCTTCCAATTGTTCAACCTTCTCTCTGAAGTGTGGGCACAATATCCAGTATCAGGCTCGCCGATGCTGTATCCAGGGTAATAGCACTTCCCTGCTCTGACCCGATAGTCCTGTTGATATGTCCAAGCACTGTGTTCACACTCCCAGACGCAGCCACACTGGGACCTGACGTTCGGTTGGTTTCCATCATCAACCCCAAGTTCCTTTCAGAGTCCTGCTCTCCAGCACACAGAGCCCATCCTGCCAGCATGTCAGGCATTCTTTGTTCCTATGCCAGAGAGGAGCTGATCTCTCCGGGATCACTCCCTAGTTATCTGAGTGAGAAGATCAGGCTCTCTCCCTGCCTGCTCAGATGTGGGGCATGACATTGACCTGTGGCATGTGTAGCATTGACCCCCTTCTGTGCACAGGGCAGGTAGATGGTGCTGTGTGGTGCTGGGGGAAGCATTTATATCTATATCTATACCCAGAAACAGAGAATGCAGGCATACTTACAGCATGGGCACTCTATCCTGGGAAGCAGTGATTCTGAGAAAAATTTGGGAGTCATGGTGAATAATCAGCTGAACATGAGCTCCCAGTGTGCTGCTGTGGCCAAAATGGCAAATGCAATCCTGGGATGCATAAACAGGGGAATCTCAAGTAGGAGTAGAGAGGTTGTTAGACCTCTCTGCTTGGCACTGGAGTGGCTGCTGCTGGAATAATGTGTCCAGTTCTGGTGCCCACAGTTCAACAGGGATATTGATAAATTGGAGAGGGTTCAGAGAAGAGCCACTAGAATGATTAAGGGATTGAAAAACATGCCTTATAGTGACAGACTCCAGGATCTCAATCTATTTAGCTTAAAAAAGAGAAGGTTAAGGGGTAACTTGGTTACAGTCTACAAGTACCTACATGGGAGCAAATATTTAATAATGGGCTCTTCAGTTTAAGGGACAAAGATCTAATATGACCCAATGGCTGGAAGTTGAAGCTAGCTAAATAAGGTGCAAATTTTAACAGTGAAGGTAATTAAACTTTATAATAATTTACCAAGTGTTGTGGTAGAGTCTCCATCATTGGCCATTTTAAAATCAAGACTGGATAGTTTCCTAACGCAGTGGTTTTCAATCCATGGTCCGTGGACCAATGGGGGTCTGCAGACTGTGTTTAAGATTTCCAAAGAGGTCCGCACCTCCATTCGAAATCTTTTAGGCTTCCACAAATGAAAAAAGGTTGAAAATCCCTGTGCTACAAGATCTGCTCTAGTTCAAAAAGGAATTGAATCAGGGAAGGTCTCTGGCCTGTGCTACACAGGTCATATTAGATGATCACAGAGGTCCCTTTTAGACTTAGAGGGTCTGTCTACAGTGCAGCCCAGTGGACAGACACATTAGCATTGCTTGAGCTAACGTTCTAAAAATAGCAGTATGGACGTTGCTGCATGGGTAGCAGCTTGGGCTGGCCACCTGAGCTCAGACCCAGGCAATCGGGCAGTCGGAGTGTAAACTGTCACTCCCCTATAATCACCTGACTCCAGGAGCCAGGGCTTGATGCAAAAAAAATAAATAGTGGGAGCCTCCTGGTGAAATCATTAGAGTGAGCAGCACTGCTCCTGCTGGTGCCAAGATGCAAGGGCGAGGGGCCTGTCTATCAGGAGAACTCCTGCCCTGGACAACCAGGGCCCTTCCCTGCAGACTCACTAGTTCTAAGGGTTGAGAAGCCTTGTCTGCTGGCCTCCTTTGGGAATGCTCAGCCCCAGTAGCTCCTGAATTTCCCCTGCCCTTGTGACCTCCTCCCACTGCCTCCCAGAGCTTCAGTATCATCTTGTGTGCAAGGCGCATTGCAGGTGATGCCCGTGCCCCAATGCACTTGCAGTCTGCGGATAATCCAGTGCAGGGCTGAGACCACCACGAAGCCTGGGCACCCTGTGGGCTGAAGAGGGACTGAAGTGGTGCCTCAGTCTTGTGCTCCGTATGCCCTGGGGTGACTTTTGCCTTAGCAGCTAGGTCGTACTGGGGTCTTGGAGCTCCCCTGCTTAGAAGCCTCAGTTCTCTCTCTTCCCAGCATTGCTGTGGCTTTCAATAGCCCTGCCCCACCCCCTGCAGCTCTGTGTTAGGGGGAAGACAAAATCAGGGCAAGCTCCCTGGCGTGGGGCAACTGAGTTGCTGAAATTACTGAAAGTGGGGTGCTAGGCCCTCCCCCGAGGCTAAGCTCCCAGGCCTGGCTCTGCACATCCACTCATCTGCTTGTGCAATGGTCCTGACCCCTGCAGAAGGATTCTCCAGCAGTCACGACTCCATCACCAACGAAGAGCTCCTGAGCATCTCCGAGCAGCTTTTCAAGGTGGACCACAACAAAGCCCAGAAGTCAGACATCACCATTAACCTGCAGCATCTCGCCTCCTCTGCCGAGATCAAAGACAAAGAGGATCATTCTCCTGAGCCGTGAGTGCTGTGTGCGCTCGCCATTGCCTTGGGCTGGGTGACCTGTTCCCAATCCCCCTACAGCTCCAGCATGAGGGTGGAATGTGGCCCGATGCCATGCAGGGCTCTGAGCAGGGAGCCTGCACGGGAGGAGATGGGCTGAAGGGCCGTGTTACAATGTTAGAGAATGTTAGTTCCTGGGGGGTGGGAGAAGGCAGGGAGAGCCCTTCTGATTGCTGAAGCCCCACCTGGGGGGAATCGGGGGAGTGGAGGGAGCAGGCAGGGCAAGCAGGGGACTGTTTCAAAGATCTGAGGCCTACACTTTCAAAAGTGCCCAGTGATTTTGGTCACTGGACCTGAGACAGTTTAAAGGGGCCTGATTCTCAGGGTGTGCCGAGCACACTGGCTCTGGCAGTCCAGGCCCTTTAAGGAACCTCAGGTTGGGCACCTGGAATCCCTGGCCACTGGCCCTCGTTCCAGAAAGCTGCTGTATTGGCTGTTCCTGCCCCCCAGCTCCAACGATCTCTCCATTTCAGACTCTACACGTATGTCAATGAGAAGCTCTTCTCCAAACCGACCTATGCCAGCTTCATTAAGCTGCTGGATAATTACCAAAGGATGACGGGCAGAGGGGAAGCCTTCAGTGCCGAGCAGCTGAAGGAGCAGGAGAACTTCCTGCAGGAGGTCATGAAAACGGAGCTCATGATAAAGCTTTACAATTTCCTGCACAAGAAAAGTAAGTGGATCCTGTGCTGTGCCTGGAGTAGCACTGGGCAGCCAGGGCCTGTGGGGGTAGCACTGGGCAGGGCCTCCTGGGGTAGCACTGGGCAGCCAGGGCCTGTGGGGGTAGCACTGGGCAGGGCCTGCTGGGGTAGCACTGGGCAGCAAGGGCCTGCAGGGATAGCAATAGGCAGGGCCTGCTGGGGTAGCACTGGTGGGGACTGCTGGGGTAGCACTGGGCAGCAAGGGCCTGTGGGGGTAGCACTGGGCAGGGCCTGCTGGGGTTGTACTGGGAAGGGTCTGCGGGGGTAGCACTGGGCAGCCAGGGCCTGTGGGGGTAGCACTGGGCAGGGCCTGCTGGGGTAGCACTGGGCAGTCAGGGCCTGCTGGGGTTGTACTGGGAAGGATCTGCAGGGATAGCACTGGGCAGCCAGGGCCTGCTGGGATGTACTGGGAAGCGACCTGCACAGGGGTAGCACCTGGGTTGCATTCTGCTGAGCAAGCGGATAGGCCTGTTCACCGAACCTTCCTGCCAAGTGTATTGCATCGACTGTCTGAGCAGTCGAGATTACCCTGAGAACAGGTGTTTGCTGCATCCAAGTTTCTCCAGTGGCTGAACAGCAAGCAGGAATCAGCCTGTATCTGCAAAACTCAGGGTGTGTGCAAGGGCGTGGCAAGCAGAAAGCATGGGACCCAATAATCATATGTGGGCACAGAACTTCTCCCGGTCCCAGGGCCATGGGAGGTGAGGAGATGATGGCTCCTGCCAGGCTGGGAACGGAAAGTGGGGAGTAGCAAGCTTCGTGTCTCCCAAAAGGGGTCAAATTTACATTCTTGTGTCACATCCCCTGCTCAAAGTTTCAGGACAATTATAGGACACTCCTCTAATCACAAACAGCTCCTGTGCGCTGCTCTCAGCAGAGAAGCCAGGGTCTGAATGACCACAGAACCTGAGCACCCCCTCACCTTCCCTGGAGGGGTGAGTCCCTGGTGGCACTGGGGTGTCCATTCTCTGCTTCCTGCTATGCTGGCGGGTCAACACTGCTCCCAGGGGCTGTCAGTCGCAGCATCTCTCTCCTAGCACTGAGAATGTGACAAAAGACATGGAGCTACGTATGCATACGAGGATGGGCAGGGCCGGACGGCTACCAATTATGGCGCTAGGCATTGCCTAGGCCACTCAGTTATTGATGGGGGCGGCAATTTTGCGCGGGGGGGAGTGGCAAGGACGGCCTCGTTGAACCCTGCCGCAGAGCATGCCATGCAGAGGGTCCGTTGGTCCGCGGCTACACGGTGGAGGCGCCAAGTCATGCCTGCGGATGGTCGGCTGCTCCCGCGGCTCCGGTGGACCTTCCGCAGGCATGCCTGCGGCAGCTCCACCACAGCCACGGACCAACAGACTCTCCGCAGGAATGCCTGCGGCAGCTCCACTGGACCCGCGGGATCAGCGCGGGGGGGTGGCAAAATGGCCGTGCGCCTAGGGCGCGAGAAACAATGGTGCCGGTCCTGGGGATGGATCCCTGCAGGTGGGAAGATTAACACATATAAAGAGGGGCACGGTGCATGGGCAGCTGCCCAGCACTGCCTAAGCACTGGCTAAGCACCCAAAGTCCTGCCTGGCAGGCCCAGAGCTCACCGTTAACACCTGGGATGCCCGCTCTGGAGCAGAGGAACCCTCATGTCTGGTTCTTCCAAAGCCCTGGTCAGGAGTCTGGAGGGGATCTGCCCAGAGCATGTGTAACCCAGCCCTGCTTGATGTGGCTGTCTGTCCCCCTTTAGTGGTACCAAGCCCAGCTAGAGATTGATATGTCTGCTTCAGCCTTGGCTAAGAGCCGTGTGGCTTTTAGTTCATCAGTAGAGGCTCATGCATTTAGCTCCAGAGCCACCAACACAACCGGATCTATCAGTGTTACACATGGCCCAGAACTTGCCTCTCTCTGAAATTTGGTTCCCCTCCTCTCACTTGCTCGGGGCCCTGTCCGTGTTGCTTTCTCTCCAGAGCGCTACAGCACCCAGGAGGAGTTTGTCAGTGACCTGAAGGAAATGTGGTTTGGCCTTTATTCCAGAGGCAAGGAGGAGGGGGATTCCAGTGGCTTTGAGCACGTCTTTTCAGGTACAGTACGGTGCTGGGTACACACAGCCCGGGCAGAGGTTGGCTGCAGAGATGTACTGAGCAGACTTGCTCCCAGACAAAGGCAGAGGAAACCCTCTTCCCCCTAGGGTTCAATGTGTGTGCCCAGCCACGTTGTGCTGGCCCAATGTCAGCAGGGCTGAGGGGTCACTAGGCCTCCTCCTCAGGGTGCAGCTAACCAGTGACTGTCTCCCTTGCTATTTAGGGGAAGTCAAAAAAGGAAAAGTGTCCGGATTCCACAATTGGATTCGTTTCTACCTTCTGGAGAAGAAGGGGCTGGTTGACTACCACAGCCACAACTACGACGGGCCGGTAAGTACTGCTGATGGGCAAGTGAAACCCAGCACAGCCTCACTGGGGTCGATGGGCCAGCTCCCTAACTGGTGTAAATCGACATCACTCCTCTGGAGTCAATGACATTTTGCCAATTCGCGCTAGCTGGGGCTTTGGCCCCATATGTACGACGCGGAGGGTTCTCAGAGCAGTCTCAGGGACCCCGCCGGTGCAATCCCATTGGAATCCAAAGGCAGTTGAGTGCTTGCGCTCTTCAGTTCCACTGAGGATCCCAGCCAGTATCAGCAATGGCCCATTTGACCCCAGGCTGAGTGTCACATCGGGGACACTTCCTTCCATGTGTTTTTCCTGCCAGGACCCCGGAGGGCAAGATGGGAAGGGCTGGACATGGGATAGACGAGCTCCAGCATGGAAGGACAGCCAAGGGGAAGCATTAATTTCCTTGTGTTAATGTCCTCTTGCTCTGATATTTCTGCAAATGAAAGTGTCCCTTGATCTCTGGATGGGTCACAGTTCTGACTCGTCGCTCTGAGAGTGACCCTGGATCTCTGGGTGGGTCACAGCTCTCACCCTTCATTCTCTCTCTCTTTAGTGGGCCTCATACCCTGACGTGCTGGGGATGCAGTTCAGCTGGGATGGCTATTTCAAGGAGGTGGGCTCTGCCTTCATTGGCTGCAGCCCTGAGTTTGAATTTGGTCTCTACACTTTGTGCTTCATTGCTCGGCCAGGGAAGATGTAAGTACTGTGCCTGTCCCTCGCATCTGTCCCTTCCAAGTCAGAGAGACATGGTGAGTGAAATCATGTCTTGTGTTGACCAACTTGGCTACAACAGTACTGCATACCTTGCGTGTCACTCAGCCTGCCCCACCGAGGGGAAGGTGATGGAGCCAGAAGCACCCATTCCCACTACCCTGTGGTGGAAGGATATTCACCCAAGCTCTGCTCACCCCTGGAATTCCAGGGCCAAGGTGGGCACATCATGCCTGTTCCAGGTGACCTCTCGGTCTGACCTACTGCTGGGCTCCTAGTCAGAGCCTGGTTCTGGACAGAGTATGGGGTGAGGGGAATTAAGAGGAGGTTTGCCTTGGCCTAGGTGATGTGGGGGAGACACGAATCCAATTGCATTCTGGACTGAACTCTGGGGTCAGCATGGCTACCCTCAGCACTGCCTGCATGGACTCAGTCCCTGAGCACTGAGCTGCTCATCTGTGAGGGGGGTGGAGTCAGGAGCAAGGCAGTGCTGAAGTGTGGGCTTTCCTCCTTCAGGTGCCGGCTGAGCTTGGGAGGCCATCAGCTGGGCATTCAGACCTACACCTGGACCAAATCAACCTATGGCAACAACAGGAAGTATATAGCGACTGCCTACGTGACATCATCCTGATGCTGCCAGCAATCCCAGCTGCAGGGAGGCACAGGGAGGGGAAAGGGTGGTGGTGACATCCTGGGAGCGTGCAGCTGCACCAGGAAACTTGGGCTCATAGAGGACGCACAGGCTGCAATGTGCTGATCACTCTCTTCTGCACCTGCCAGGCCTGGGACTGCCTTGGTGGGGTTAAATGATCTTGCTGCATATGCATTATGTTTGCATGGTGCTGAAGGAAGCTGGGGCCCCCTGAGACACCTGCACAATGAAGGAAGGAAGGAAGGAAATGTGAACTGTCTGTAGCCCTGAAGAAGCTCCCGGTTCCCTTCCCAAGCATGTGTCCCTCATCCAGCAGAAGAGTGATAAGAAGTGTTGAGTGTTTAATGTGACAGATGGGAATTAATGCAGACAAGTTAAATAAAAAATGCTTTGAAGGAGTTGGCCTTGCTTCCTTTGTGACATGGTGACTGTCTGACTGTGCAGACTCCTCTTCCTGCCCCTGGGATGTGGGGGTGCTAATTTCTTCAGTTAATTTCCATTGGCTACACAAGCTGAGGGTTGCTTTGGGATGGAAAAAGCTTCTCCTTCTCCACTGGCATCGCGGGCTGGATTTGGCCCACGGAGATTGCCAGAAGAATTCAGTATATGGCCTGTGGAGTTCTACAAAAATCTGGCCCATGGCCACAGCTCATCGATGGTGCTTGGCGTTGACCTAACTGCTCTCATTGAAGTCACTGGTAGAACTCCCCTTAACTGCAGTGGCCTAGCTAGGGCAAGGCTGGTTGCCTTTGGACCCTGCCCCACCAAGTTCCTCTGTGATGCTGGAAGCTCTCCAGAGACCCTGGATTTACACTGGTGTACATGGGAGCAGAATCCTTCCATGGTCTGTATGGCCACTGGACTCCCTGACAAGATCTAAGGACTAAACAGTGGCCTTTAGCCCTTGATCTGGACAGAGGGTGATATGGATCCACTTCAGGGAGAGGGATCATGTCCTTTCCTTCCTGCCAGCCCGAGTGGAGACTCTGCCATTAGGACCCACGCGGTGGTGGGTACACCAGATCACTCATGGGGAACCGAGGGGCGGGTGGGATAGCCGCAGTCTTGCTGTAGTTGCTGTCTGGAAGCCGGCATTGCCTGAGTGCAGACTGCTCTGTGGTCATAAGGTGGCGCTCACAGCACATAAGATTCTGCCAAAAGCCTGCCCTGAACTAGGGTGGAAGCTGCCTGAGCCACTGCTCCCTGTCCATGTGCCTCCTGCCCCAGAGAGTGCAAGGAGAGTTCAGCTCCTATGGACATTCACTCCTGGCCTCCTTGTGGGGGTGGCCATCCAGGGGCCTGCTGAGCCCAGTGCAATGGCAGATATAGGAAGTGCAGCTGGGAGCAGGGCAGAGATTCCTCCAAAACACATGGGCACCTCCCTGGATAAAAGGCAAGGGGCATGGCAGGAGATGCATTTCCCTGCAAAGAGGCCTTGGAGAGAGCTCGATCTGATAACAAAGGGAAATGAGTGTTGTATTAGCAAACCCCAGCAGCAGCCAGCCCCTCCAGAGATCACGGCCCCTTGTATCAGGTGCTTTGTGGTAAGAGCTGCATGCCGGGAATCGCTTGCCAGGCACACCGCAGCCAGCCCGCAAAACCCAAGCACTGTGTTTGAGTGCCATCTCCTGGCCCCATATCCACTAACTGCTGGCCACCATATCCACTCACTAACTAGTGGCAAACACACCTCTCATGTAGGGAGTTCTCCTGTACTGCTGCATGTACACACAGTGAGGGACAGTCCCTGCCACAGAGAGCTCCCCATCAAAATGCCCCAGAGGTGTCAGGATCACCCCATTTTACAGATGGGGAAAGGAGGCCAACACATTCTGGAACACATTACAACCCCTTCTTGCCAGTCAGGCAGCACCAAGGGCAGCCAATGGGCAACAGAGAATTCCTCTGGAGCTCCCTGCTAGCACAGACATCAGTCCTGGCTCTGCTCCCTGCCCCTCTGCCTCCCACAGGGGGTTGTGGAGCTCTGCAAACTGGGACAGATTTAGGCTGAGGGAGCTGTAACTAGTTCCCTGCCCCCACCCTCCAAGCAGTGCTCTGATACAAGAAAGAATCTGCATCATGGAGTGACTTGGCCCCTGCCTCCAGGTTAGACAGGGAGCCTGAGCAGAGATAGGAGCAGAACCGTGTACCTCTGCCAGGTGTCTTCCTCACAACCCTGGCCTTCAGCTGAGCTCACATCTGCCCTTGGGTCACCCTATGTGTGTTCCCTTCTCCATCTCTGTCTGCTGAGGCAGAACAGCCCTTAATTTGGGGGGGCTTATACATGGTTCACGCTGAACAAATACACAATCATGGCAATGACTCAGTATGTGACTGGCTACTAACCAATAATATCACCACTCAGTAATTACTAGTTTCATAAACAAACTAGGGAAATGTGATATAGATGAAATTACTATAAGGTGAGTGCAAACCTGGTTGAAAGACCAATACTCAAAGAGTGGTTTGCTGTCAAACTGCGAGGGCGTATCTAGTGGGGTCCTGCGAGGGTCAGTCCTGGGTCCAGTACTATTCAATATTTTTATTAATGA
Source organism: Chelonoidis abingdonii (assembly GCF_003597395.2). NCBI lineage: Eukaryota > Metazoa > Chordata > Testudines > Testudinidae > Chelonoidis > Chelonoidis abingdonii. The sequence goes on along the minus strand of NC_133794.1, from coordinate 16,438,010 downwards.
CTTGGAGTAAAGAGTATGCCTATAAAATTTTCAGATGACACCAATCTGGGAGGGATTGCAAGCACTTTGGAGGGCAGGATTAGAATTCAAAATGATTGTGACTCTGCACCCCATATTCTTCACAGTGATATTACTATGATATGAGTATGGCATAATTACGATGTATTTTATGCAAGATAAGTCACGTGAGGTGTCTATGGAAAAGTTATGTTTTGCTGAATATGATTATCCTATTTGTATGCATGCATCTTTTTTGTATCTGAAGTTATGAATATTGACTATCTGTATTTCAATTGTAGTTACACCTGGGTAACGCCTACTAGACAAGATGATTTCAGTTTAGATAGTGGGTGGGGAAGGGCCTATTCAGGGTAATGGGCCATTAGGAAAAAACAATAGGCCTTAGGAGAAGGCCTGGGGAGCGTTCCTGGAAACACCACAGAAAGCCTCTGAGTAATGGCTGCTATGACTCTACAAGGCCATGTGATGGACTCGATCTTGGGATGTCAGTATTTTTCCACAGACTGGTCTGGGAACCAAGCTTTGGGAATGAAGGGTTCCCACCATATGCAAAAGCTATATAAAGTGGGGAGTGGTATCATCTGGTGTTCACTCCCCACCCAAGAAGACTCCTGGAAACACCTGAGGAACAAACACTGAACTGGGGGAAATGCTGAACCCAGACTAAAGGGATTTCTAGCCTGTAAATGAAATACCTGGGGATTACAGGCTGTAAGAAAGTGCAGCTTGCCCCTTAAGAATATGCAGCCTGCTTGTATCATCTCTTAGGGTGAGAATCTGCTATTCATATCTAATCTATTTAGTATATTAAGCTTAGTTTGTGCTTTTTGTTTATTTGCTAGGTAATCTGCTTTGATCTGTTTGCTATCACTTCTACTCTCTTAAAATCTATCTGTTGTCGTTAATAAACTTGTTTTTGCTTTATCTAAACCAGTGAGTTGGAGTGAAGTGTGTGGGAATCATAACTCAAGGGCAAAGGCTGTTACATATTCCTCTCCACACTGAGGGAGGAGGCGATCTTTATGCCCTTATGCTGTACAGTTCCGTGTGCAACACAAGATGGTATACTTTTGAGTTTATCCTCCAGAGGGGGTGCGCGCCTGGGGAACTGGGATTTGCCTTAACTGTAGCCTTCCTATGCACAGGCTGGTCAGAGATCCTGCATGTAACTGCATCTGGGTGTGTCCCTACCTGTATGTCTGCTGGTGAGAGTGCAGGCTGGAGGGCTTTGCAGCTTGTCACAGCAATACAGTGTGAAAGAGAGCCCAGGCTGGCAGGTAAGGGGGCTCAGTGGTGCCCCAGTTCCAGGTGGAACCCCAGGGAGAACATGTCACAATGACCTTGACAAATTGGAGAATTATTCTAAAATCAAGAAGATGAAATTCAATAAAACAAGTGCAAAGACTTCATTTAGGAAGGAAAAATCAAATACACAAATCACAAAATGGGGAATAACTGGCTAGGCAGTGACACTGCTGAAAAGAATCGGGGGGTGGGGGTTATAGTGTATCACCAGTTATATATTCGCCAACAATGTGATGCAGTTGAAAAAAGGCTAATATCATTCTGGGGTGTATTAATAGGAGTGTTGTATTTAAGACACAGAAGGTAACTGTCCTGCTCTCCTTAGCACTGGTTAGGCCTCAGGTGGAGTACTATGTCCAGCATTGGCCTGTCAGAAGATGGACCATTGATCTGACCCAGTACGGCCATTCTTATGTTCTTAAGTTCTTATGTATCCTTTAGAAAAGATGTGGACAAATGGAAGAAAGTCCAGAGGAGAGCAACAAAAATGATCAAAGGTTTAGAAAGCTGACCTGTGAGGAAAGGTTAAAAAACTTAGCCTTGTTTAGCCTTGAGAGAAGAAGACGGAGGAGGGACCTGGTGACAGTCTCAAATATTTTAAGGGCCATTATAAAGAAAACAGTGATGAATTGTTCTCCATGTCCACTGAAGGTAGGACAAGAAGTAACGGGTTTAATCTGCAGCAAGGGAGGTTTAGATCAGATATTAGGAAAAACTTTCTAACTATAATGGTAGCTATGCTCTTGGATAGGCTTCCAGGGGAGGTTGTAGAATCCCTATTACTGGAGGTTTTTAAGAACTGGTTAGATGAACACCTGTCCATGGTGGTCTAGGTTTATTTGGGCCTACCTCAGCACAGGGGACTTGATGATGTCTCAGAGTGAAACCAGATATTATAGGGATAATTGAAATGTGGAATAGTAGTCATGACTGGAGCACAGGCATTGAAGGGTATGTGCTGTTCGGGAAAGACAGAAATAAAGGTAAAGGTGTTGGAGTAGCACGGTATATTAATGATGAGGTAGACCATAAAGAAATTAGGAGTGATTGAATGGATAAAATGGAATCTGTGTTGGGGTTAGCCCTAAAGGACACATAGAGCTTGCTTATCATAGAAGCTTCTATAACCTTTTGAAATTTAGGATTGCAACTCGTGTGTGTATGTTTACCTGCTTTACCTTGTAAATAACTCTCAGTTCCTTTTTGCTAATAATAAATCTTTAGATATTTTATTATACAAGCATTGTCTTTGGTGTGAGATCTAAGGTGTCAGTGACTGGTCCTTTGGGACTGGGAGTAACCTGAATATTGCTGTGATTCTTGGTGTAAGGGACCAGTTATCACAAAGGGATGCTCTCCTGAGTGGTGAGATAGATGGGATTAATCGGGGAACTTTCTTTGATTCCATGTTAAGGCCGTTATAGTGCCAGAGGAGTTTACCCTTAATGATTGGTTGATGAAATCTAAGTACAGAACTCACAACCAATTTGGGGTTTGTGCCCTTGTTCTTAATGTTCTGGACAACTGCAGGACAACTTGACACAGATAAATATAGGGCTGTGACTCAGGGGATCTCAAAGTGGGGGTTGGGACCCCTCACGGGGTCGCAAGGTTATTACACGGGGGGTTGCGAGCTGTCAGCCTCCACCCCCACCCTGCTTTGCCTCCAGCATTTATAATGGTGTTAAATATATCAAAAAGTGTTTTTAAATTATAAGGGCGGGGGGGTCTCACTCAGAGGCTTGCTACGTGAAATGGGTCACCAGTGCTAAAGTTTGAGAACCACTGTGTAACTAGAGTCCTTGATTTCAAAAGGTCAAACTTTAAACAAATGAAGGGAAGTAGTCAGGGAAGTGGACGGATGAACTCGAGGATCTGAATGTGGAGGAGGCCTGGAATTACTTTTAGTCAAAGTTGCAGAAATTATCTGAAGTTTGCATCTCAAGCAAGGGGAAAATGTGTTGGGAAGGGCTGCAGACCAAGTAGGATGAACAAGCATCTCAAACAGGCGATTAAGAGAAAGCAGAAAGCCTATAAGGAATAGATGATTGGAAGGATCAGCGAGGAAAGCGACCTCTGGAGGGTCAGAAAGTGTAGGGGAGAAGTGAGAACTGCTAAAAGCCAAGCAGAACTGGACCTTGCAAAAGAAATTAAAGCCACCAGTAAGAGGTTCTTTAGCCATCTAAATAAAATGAAAACAAAGAAAGCAGAAGTGAGACCTTTAGGCACTGGAGATGGGGTGGAGATTAAAGATTATGGCCCATTGCCTAAACAAAAACTTTATCTCAATTTTGAATAAGGGTAATGAGGAGCTTAGGGGCAGTGGCAGGGGGGCAAGATATGGAAGTAGAAATTACAACATGCAAGGCGGAAGTCAAACTCAAACAGCTTAATGGACCAACTCAGGGAGCCTGGATAATCTCCATCCAAGAATATTAAAAGAATTGGCACATGAAATTGCAAACCCAATAGCAAGGATTTTTAATGAATCCATAAACTCTGGGGTTGTACCCTATGACTGGAGAATTGCAAATATAGTATCCTATATTTAAGAAAGAAAAAAGTGATCTAAGAAACTACAGGCTCATTAGTTTGGCCTCTGTTGTATGTAAGGTTTTAGAACAAATTTTGAAAGAGGGAGTAGTTAAGGACATAGAGGCAAATGGTAATTGGGATAGAATATCACATGGTTTTACAAAAGGCAGATTGTGCCAGACCAACCTGATCTCTTTCTTTGAGAAGAAAACTGATTTTCTAGACAAAGGAAATGCAATAGATCAGGATTAATATGAGAGTTGAAAGGTGGGTAAAGAACTGATTCAAGGGGAGACTACAAGAAGTCATGCTGAAAGATGAATTGTCAGACTAGAGAGAGGTTAATAGTGCAGTTCTTCAGGGGTCGGTCTTAAGACCAGTCTTATTTGACATTTCATTAATGACCTTGTCACAAAAAGTATGAATGTGCTAATAAAATAAGTGGATGACACAAAGCTGGAAGGTATTGCCAATATGGAGGAGGACCAGAATATCATACAAGAAGATCTGGATGTCCTTGTAAACTGGAGTAATAGAAATGGGATGAAATTTAATAGTGCAAAGTGCAAGGTCATACATTTAAGGACTAACAAGAATTTTTGCTATAAACTGGGGACTTAATCAGTTGGAAGTGAGAGAGGAGGAGAAAGGCCTGGGTGTATGGGTTGATCACAGGGATGACTATGAGCCGTCAATGTGATGTGACCATGAAAAAGGCTAATGTAATCCTCGTATGCATTAGACAAGGTAGTTCCAGTTGGGATAGGGAAGTGGCATTGCCATTGTACAAGGCACTGGTGAGACCTCATCTGGAATACTGTGAGCAATTCTGGCCTCCCATGTTTAAGAAAGATGAATTCAAACTGGAACAGGTACAGAGAAGGGCTACTAGGATGCTCAGAAAAATGGCGAACCTACCTTATGAGAGGAGACTTAAGGAGCTTGGCTCGTTTAGCCTAGCACAACAAAAGCTGAGGGGAGATAGGATTGTGCTCTATAAATACATCAGAGGGATAAACACCAGGGAGGGAGAGGAGCTATTTAAGTTAAGTGCTAATGTTGGCATAAGAATAAATGCAGGGCCAGAGCTTCCATTTAGGCGGCCTAGGCAATCGCCTAGGGTGCCAGGATTATTGGTGGGCGACATTTTGCCGGAGGGGGTGGCAAGCGGCTCCGGTGGAGCTGCCGCAGTCGTGCCTGTGGCGGGTCCGCCGGTCCGTGGCTCCGGTGGAGCTGCCGCAGTCATGCCTGTGGACAGTCGACTGCTCCCAAGGCTCTGGTGGACCTCCCGCTGGCACCACTGCGGCAGCTCCACTGGAGCCGCGGACCAGCGGACCCTCCGCAGGCACGACTGCGGCAGTTCCACCGGAGCCGCTGGACCAGGGCACGGGGAGGTGAAATGGCCGTGCGCCTAGGGCGCTAAAACCCCTAGCGCCGGTCCTGAATAAATGGGTATAAACTGGTCATCAGTAAGTTTAGGCGTGAAATTAGATGAAGGTTTCTAACCATCAGAGGAATGAAATTCTGGGACAGACTTCCAGGGACACTGAGGGCAAAAAACCCTAACCTGTTTCAAGACTGAGCTTAATAAGTTTACAAAGGGAATGGTATGACGAGGTTACCTACAATGGCATATGGTCCATCTCTGACTGTGATTATCAAATATCTCCTAGAGTAGGAGATGGGACATTAGATGAGGAGGGTTCTGAGTTACTACAGAGAATTCTTTTCCTGGTAACTGTCTGGTGAGTCTTGCCCACATGCTCATTATCTAACCGATCACCAGATTTGGGGTTGGAAAGGAATTTTCTCCCAGGTCAGACTGGCAGAGATCCTGGGGGTTTTCACCTTCCTCTGCAGCATGGCGCCTGGGTCATTTGCTGGTTTGAACTAGAGTAAATGGTGGATTCTCTGTAACTAGAAGTCTTTAAATCAATATTTGAGAATGTCAGTAACTCAGCCAGAGGTTCAGGGTCTATTACAGGAGTAGATGGGTGAGGTTCTGAGACCTGCGATGTGCAGCGGGTCAGACTAGATAATCATGATGGTCCCTTCTGGCCTTAAAGTCTATGAGCCTGTGAGTCCCTTCCAGCCCTACCAGTCTATGATTCTATGACTGCCCCAAATGTGATGTGCTGATCACCATCAGCTCCAGCCTCCACTACTCCTGTGACACCCACTGCCCTGAGAAACGCTGCTGAAATCTCCAGAGAAGGTGGCAGCCAGGGATTTCCATGTAACCAGTGACCTTTGGGCCCGATTTACAGAGGTGCTCCCTCACCGGCAGGGCTCTGTGCGTGGGTTATACTGCAGGGCACACAGATGATCCTAGCGGCCCCTCAAGCCCCAGAGATGATTGAGCCTGGATTTGGAGGGCCTTAAAGGGGCCTGATTTCAGATAGTGCTGAACACCATCCCAGAACACATGCCACTGACAAGGTGTGCGGAGCCAGGCCCCCAAATCAACTGTCACATTTGAACGTCTTGACCCATCACTGTCTGGGTGCAATGCTAGGTGTGAACCTGGCATGGTGGAGACAGGATTGAGTCTGACCTAGAGGACCACAGGAAATGCTCCTCGTGGGTCTGGTTCCAGTTGAAGGTCTGAGAGACTCAGGAGACAGTAGCTGGACAGTGTGCCATGGGGCTGAGTCCGGTACCAGCCGGAGGAGCCAGGGAAGGCTCCTTTGCCCAGCAGAGAAGGTTCCTTGTGCTGACAGGGCCATACATGTTGGGGACACTGGAACCAGGTACCACACTGGGACTGGCGGGGAGGATGTGAGGGGGTGGGCTGCATCCCTGGAGGTAGGTAGGTGGGGAGTTGAGCCGCACATAGCCCCATCCGCATGTTATCCTGTTCCCATCCCCCACCTCCATCTCCCCCCATTTCCCTATACTAGCCTCTTAAAAGGCCAGTTCCATTTATGGGAGAGAGATCTCAAAAGCCCAGATTTTTTATTTTTGAGAGCACCCAGGCTTTGGGGTGTTTGAAACTGGGCCCCTCCTGCATCAGTCCCCTTTCCCGAATCAGGGGCTGATACGGTGACCAGACAGCAAGTGTGAAAAATCAGGATGGGGGCGGGGGGTAATAGGCTTCTATATAAGAAAAAGCCTCAAATATCGGGACTGTCCCTACTAAATCGGGACATCTGGTCACCCTAGGGGCTGAGCCCAGACGCAATTCCCTCTTGTCCCCAAGGTGTTGCCACTCTCCTCAGTCAGGGATGGCTGAGGCCTGGCTGATGGGATGCACTGGGACTCCAGTCTCCCTGCAAGGGGCCACGCCTAGGCAGGGTAGCACAGCAGCTGCAGGATTATCCTGTAGTGAAGCCAGCCCCTGACTTGTCCACCAGCAAACACTGGCTAGAGCAGAGGGGGTTTCTGTTGGACTTTGCTCACTCTGGGGCAGGGATGGTCCATATCAGGGGTCGGCAGCCTTTCAGAAGCGCTGTGCGGAGTCTTCATTTATTCAGTCTAATTTAAGGTTTCACGTGCCAGTAATACATTTTAACCTTTTTAGAAGGTCTCTTTCTATAAGTCTATAATTTATAACTAAACTATTGTTGTATGTAAAGTAAATAAGGTTTTTAAAATGTTTAAGAAGCTTCATTTAAAATTAAATTAAAATGCAGAGTCCCCCAGACCGGTGGGCAGGACCCAGGTGGCCAGGATCCAGCATGAGTGCCTCTGAAAATCAGCTCCCGTGCCGCCTTTGGCACGCATTCCACAGGTTGCCTACTCCTGGTCCATATGCATCCTCCTCATGCCTCCATTATCTCTGCATCTCCGGCCTGGAGGGTCTTCCCTCCGGATTTGAAGGCCACTGGGAGCGTCTCCCACCACTCCTCTCTGGGTGCTGTGAGAACCTTCAAGCCTGTGAGTGGGCCCTGCATCAAGCCCTCCCCACAGCTCTGGGCTCTGAGCTGGCTGAGCTGCCTGCGGCCTGCCCCTAGAGCCTGGCCCAGAGGCAGCACTTCCCAAGGGGCCAGGCTGGGGAGGGGACAGGAGCAGTTCTGCATCACAGCTCAGTTGTTCATCCCAACCACCTGCTCCCTGGAGGGACCCTGTGAGCTCCCCAGTGAGCCCCTGTGCTCCCCATCCACTGCTCGGAGCAGGGCTGCTCCTAGCTCATGATGTTTTCTTGGGGGGAGGCAGCAGCCTGCTACCCACCCAGGTCCTGGAGAAGTGCCCCCTCCATGTAGAAAAGAGTGGATTTTGGGGGGGGGGAGAAGAGGGGAAATTGGTTTGGTTTGAACCAAATTTGAAAATTCTGGAAAGTCAAAAAAGTCCATTTGGGGTTTTGTTCAGGGTTGAAAGTAACTTAAAGGACTTACCAATAGGCTGGAGTCCTGCACAGGGGTGTGACCTCAACCAGAAGAGGCATGGCCTCAATGGCAAGAGGTGGGGCCTTTCAAGATTTAAAGGCCCTGGGGCTCTAACTGTAGCTGGGAGCCATAGGGCCTCTAAATCACCCCAGAGCTACCAGCTGCAGAGGCAGCTGGGAGACCTGGGGCTAAGGGGCAAATTCAAGGGGCCAGGGCTCCAGCCACTGCAGGAACCCCCCGGGCCCTTTAAATCTCTGCTGGAGCCAGACTGCCGGGGCTTTAAAGGGCTCTGCAGTTGAAGCTATTCAACTGTGTATAAATAATTCAATAATCCTTGAGCCAAAGTGCCTGAGAATGACTCTGTACCCAGGGCTTGGGGTTCTCACCTAGGATGTGGGGGACCCAGTTTAAATCACTGCTTCAATGACTAGCTAATTAATTACAAAGCACAGAACCACTTCAACCCTAGAGGGGTTCCCTTCCCCTCTCACATCCTTTAGCCAGGTGGTTAGGGCCCTCATCTGTACTGTGAGGCACACATTCAAATCCCTTTTCCCCAATCAGACAAGGGGGGAATTGAACCTTGGTCTTCTACATAAGTCACTTAATTGCAGAGCTAAAGCTCACAAGAGACACAGAGTTTCCTTCAGTTCCTTTGTGAATGGTGCATCAGTTCCTTCCCCTCAAATTGGGTGAAACTACTCACAGAAAAAATTCCCCCAGCGCTATCACCATGGTGCTTGGCTGGTGTGGCAGACCCACAGCCCTGGGGAGCAAGGGGGCTGGTGGGATGCTGTTATTTTCCAAATTTGTTCACAGGTCCTGGGAAGTGAACAGAACTCACCCCCTTCTTCTGACTCCCCGCCCCCGTGTGCCCACACCCACATCTGACTGCTCTCCTCTCACTTTCCCAGTAGTGCAGGTCAGGGAGGGGTAAGTTCTGGGTGTATCAATGGAGCAGCACAAACCAGCTGAGTGTCCCCTTCCACTGCCTTTGGGAAGGCAAGTTACCCCTACCCTCGCGTGGTAACATGGAGATGCTTTGTCACATCTTAGCTCCAGAGGGTGCGGCCACCCATCACCAGAGTGCCTGGCTTGCTATGTTAAATCACGAACAATAGCCACATCCCGAATGGACGTCATGGAGCCCCTAGTTCAGGGGTTCTCAAACTGGGGGTCGCGAGGTTATTACATGGAGGAGTCGTGAGCTGTCAACCTCCACCCCAAAACCCGCTTGCCTCCAGCATTTACAATAGTGTTAAATATGTAAAAAAGTGTGTTTAATTTATTAGAGGGGTCACACTCAGAGGCTTGCTATGCGAAAGGGGTCACCAGTAAAAAAGTTTGAGACCCGCTGCTCTAGTCCTTCTCGCTTTTCAGCTGAAAGTCCACCTGGGCTGGGCTGATTGGTCAGCTGGTAAATGGTCATTTGATTAGCTGTTTGGCTGATCAAACACAGTTTCACTCATACCCATTTTATGGACAACTTCAACCCAACAGGTGGCTTTCACTAGACCTGACCTCACTGCTGGGCACAGCCCAGAGCAGGGCTCACCTACATCTTCATGGGGTGGATCATGAACTGGGGAGCCCCCATAGTGCATAGGCATGAAGAAGCCTTCCCCTGCTGTGCCAGCTGCGTCTCACTATGCCATGGCCCTTGCACAGACCATTGACCCCTCCTGTGCCAGCCACTCCCTGCTGTGCCCCTGGCACCCACACAGACTCCAATCCCCTCCTGTGTCCATGCCATGATACATACATTTACCTTAACCTCTGCTATGCCAGCCCCTTCCCACTGCACCCACAATAATACACTGGCCCTAACCCCTGCTATGCCAGCCACTTCCCACTGCAACCAAAATACCCACACTGACCTTAACCACTGCCATGCCAGCCCCTTCCCATTGTACTCAGGATACCTGCACTGACCCTTAACCCTTCCTGTGCCAGCCCCTTGCTGCTGTACCCACAATACCTACGTTGACCTTAACCCCTGCTGTGCCAGCCACTCCCCACTGCACCCATAATACCTACACTGTCCCTTAACCCCTGCTGTGCCAGCCCCTTCCCACTGTACCCACAATACCTATAGTGACCCTTAAAAAGGCAGTAAACTGAGCGGCGAACAGTGGAGAGGCTAACAGAGGGAGTTTGACTGGGGTCTGTCCGAGAGGAGGTACGCTAAGTGCTGCTTTAGGGGGCTGTGTTGGTGAGTTTCTGAGTGTCTGTTGCTGGGACAGTTTATCAGTTTGACTGTGTGCATGATTGTTTGAAAAGTGTGAATTGGGAGTGCCTTGTTCCAGGTGGGCCTTGAGTGGGCCTGACTGTTATAAAAAGGCAGTCAGCTGAGCTGCAAACATAGGGAGTTTGACGGGAAGTTCGCCTGGGGAGAGCCCACTGAGGCTTTCCTCTTGCAGGCTTCTGTGAATAGTTACTGGAGCAGCCAAGGAAGCTCTTAGAAGGACGGTAATATGGATGGTGAGCGTTCAGTTGTTGTGACCTCCACAGGTTGTGCCATGTTTGTCTTTCTTCCACAGGACAGAAGCGACTTTGGCCTTGGCTACACTGGCGCTTTACAGCGCTGCAACTTTCTCGCTCAGGGGTGTGAAAAAAACGCCCCCCCTGAGCGCTGCAAGATACAACGCTGTAAAGCGCCAGTGTAAACAGTGCCACAGCGCTGGGACCACAGCTCCCAGCGCTGCAAGCTAAACCTCATCAGGATATGGAGTACGTGCAGCGCTGGGAGAGCTCTCTCCCAGCGCTGGCGCTGCGACCACACTTGCACTTCAAAGTGCTGCTGCGGCAGTGCTTTGAAGTTTCAAGTGTACCCATACCCTCAGTCTGCACAAAGTGCAAGCCGGTTTCCGTATTGGAAGGGAAGGTTCAAGATCTAGAGAAACAAGTATCAACCTTGCGTTGCATAAGAGAATATTAAGATTTCCTGGACAGATGTCAGGATATGCTTCTACAGGCACAACATTCTGAAGAATCAGAGCAGGCTGCGCCATGGGGACAGAAGGACAGTGAAGAAATTTGGCAGCATGTGACCTCCAGAAAAAGAAAGAGGAGCATTCATGTACCAGCAATGCAGATACAGGTGAGCAACCGTTTTTCATGTTCTCTCCACAGGTACTAATGCGGAGAGTGGACTAGATGCTACATCTGAGGGAAGGGAGCAGGAGACTCCACCGATTGGAAGGCATGAGATGGACAGTCCTAGAGATCGGGGTTCCATGACCATCACTCCCAAGAGAAGGAGGCAGGTGGTGGTGGCTGGGGACTCCCTCCTCAGGGAGACTGAGTCATCTATCTCCCGTCCCGATCAGGAAAACCGAGACGTGTGCTGCTTGGCAAGAGCTAGGATTCACAATGTGATGGAGAGACTGCAAGACTCATCAAGCCCTTGGATTGCTACTCCTTCCGGCTTCTCCACATAGGCATTAATGATACTGCCAAGAATGACCTTGACCAGATCATTGCAGACTATGTTACTCTGGGAAGAAGGATAAAGGAGTTTGAGGCGCAAGTGGTGTTCTCATCCACCCTCCCTGTGGAAGGGAAGGCCTTGGTAGAGACCATCGAATCGTGGAAGTCAACAAATGGCTATGCAGGTAGTGTTGGAGAGAAGGCTTTGGATTCTTTAACCATGGGATGGTGTTCCAGGAAGAAGGAGGAGTGCTAGGCAGAGACAGGCTCCACCTAACGAAGAGAGGGAAGAGCATCTTCGAAAGCAGGCTGGCTAACCTAGTGAGGAGAGCTTTAAACTAGGTTCACCAGGGGAAGGAGACCAAAGCCCTGAGGTAAGTGGGGAAGTAGGATACCAGAAGGAAGCATGAGCAGGAGAGTGCAAGAGGGGAGGACTCCTGTCTCAGACTGAGAAAGCGGGACGATCAGCGAGTTATCTTAAGTGCCTATACACAAATGCAAGAAGCCTGGGAAACAAGCAGGGAGAACTGGAAGTCCTGGCACAGTCAAGGATCTATGATGTGATTGGAATAACAGAGACTTAGTGGGATAACTCACATGACTAGAGTACTGTCATGGATGGATATAAACTGTTCAGGAAGGACAGACAGGGCAGAAGAGGTGGGGGAGTTGCATTGTATGTAAGAGAGCAGTATGACTGCTCAGAGTTCCAATATGAAACTGCAGAAAAACCTGAGAGTCTCTGGATTAAGTTTAGAAGTGTGAGCAACAAGGGTGACGTTGTGGTGGGAATCTGCGATAGACATCAGATCAGATGAGGCTTTCTTCTGGCAACTAACAGAAGCTACTAGATCGCAGGCCCTGGTTCTCATGGGGGACTTCAATCACCCTGCTATCTGCTGGGAGAGCAATACAGCAATGCACAGACAATCCAGGAAGTTTTTGGAAAGTGTAAGGGACAATCTCCTGGTGCAAGTGCTGGAGGAACCAGGTAGAGGCAAAGCTCTTCTTGACCTGCTGCTCACAAATGGAAGAATTAGTAAGGGAAGCGAAAGTGGATGGGAACCTGGGAGGCAGTGATCATGAGATGGTCGAGTTCAGGATCCTGACACAAGGAAGAGAGGAGAGCAGCAGAATATGGACCCTGGACTTTAGAAAAGCAGACTTTGACTCCCGCAGGGAACTGATGGGCAGGATCCCCTGGGAGAATAACATGAGGGAAAAAGGAATCCAGGGAATTTGGCTGTATTTTAAAGAATCTTTATTGAGGTTGCAGGAACAAATCATCCCGATGTATAGAAAGAATAGTAAATATGGCAGTGAACAGCTTGGCTTAATAGTGAAATCCTTGCTGATCTCAAACACAAAAAGAAGCTTACAAGAAGTGGACAATTGGACAAATGACCAGGGATGAAGTAAAAAATATGCTCAGGCATCAGGAGTGAAATCAAGGAAAGCCAAATCACACTGGAGTTGCAGCTAGCAAGAAGATGTTAAGAGTAACATAAAGGTATTTCAGGTTAGTTCGCAAATAAGAACGAAGAGTCAAGGAAATGGAGAGGGAGCGCAACCTAAGATGACAGAGGATGTGGTAAAAATGCTAATGTTATTCAATGCTTTTTTTGCTCCATCTTCAACAAACAAGTCAGCTCCCAGCCTACTTGCCAATGGGCAGCAAGTGTGGGGAGGAAGGTGACCGGCCCTACTGTGGAGCAAAGAAGTGTTCAGGAACTTTTAGAAAAGCTGGACGAACACAAGTCCCGTGTTGCCCGATGTGCGCATCCAAGGGTGCTATGAAGTGCGATGTGATATGCAAGAGCCCGTTGGCCATTATCTTTGAAAAACTCATGGCGATCGGCGCGGAGGTCCCCAGATGATCTGGAAAAAGGCTACTGTATGCCTATCTTTTAAAAATGGGAAGTAAGGAGGATCCGGGGAACTACAGGCATTCAGCATCACTCAGTCCCTGGAAAAATCATAGCAGCAGTCCTCAGGGAAATCAATTCTTTAAGCACTTAGAGGAGAGGAAAGTGACTCAGGAGACAGACAGCATGATATCATCACGGGCAAGTCAGCCCTGCTAACCCAATTGCCTTCTGTGAGGAGATTACTGCTCTGTGGATAAGAGAGGGAAAGGCAGTGGACTTGTTATTCCTGGCCTTAAGTAAGCTTTTGATATTGTCTCCCACAGTATTCTTGCTAGCAAGTTTAAAGACGATCAGGGCTGGATGAATGGACGGTAAGGTGATAGAAAAGCTGGCCTAGATCAAACAGAACTCAATGGTCAGTGATCAATGGCTCCATGTTCTAGTTGGCAGCTGATATCAACGCAGAGAGCCCCAGGGGTCAGTCCTAGGGCTGGTTTTTGTTCATATACCTTCATTAATGACTGGAGGATGGTGTGGACTTGCCCCTCCGCAAGTTTTGCAGATGATCACTAAACTAGGAGTCAGTGGTTAAGAGATCGGCTGCGAGGGTAGTGGATAAGTGATCAGAGGGGACCTAGACATTAGAAGATTCGGCCAAAAAGAAATCTATGAGGTTCACATAGGACACAGTGCAGAGTCCTGCACTTAGGACGGAGAATTCCCATGCCACTAGCTACAGACTAGGGACCGAATGGCTAGGCAAGCAGTTCTTGTAGAAAAGCACCTAGAGGTTACAGTGAGGTTAGAAAGCTGGATCTGATCGACAGTGTGTCTCTCTGTTGCCCAAAAGAGCTTCGGCATTTTGGGCTGCATAAAGTAGGGGAATTGCCAGGCAGATCGAGGGAACATGATCATTCTCTTCTACTTCGCATTGGTGAGGCCTCTATCTGATAACTGGTGTCCAGTTTGGGACTACGCTAAAGAAGATGTGGAAAAATTTGAAAGGAGGTTCCAGGCAGAGGCAACAAAATGATTAAGGGGGCTGGAGCACAGACTTATGAGGAGAGGCTGAGGGAACTAGGATTTGTTTAGTCGCAGAAGGAGAAGAATGAGGGGGGATTTGACAGCAGCTTCAACTATCTGAAAGGGGTTCCAAAGAGCATGGATCTTGACTTCTTCTCTGTGGTAACCAAGAACTGACAGAAAAGGAGTAATGGTCTCAAGTTGGCAGTGGGAGGTTTTAAGGTTCGATATTAGGAAAAATTTAACTAGGAGGGTGTGAAGCACTGGGAATGGGTTACCTAGGGAGGTTGGTGGGAATTCTCTTCTTAGAGGTTTTTAAGGTGAGGCTTGACAAAACCCTGGCTGGGATGATTTAGTTGGGGATTGGTCCCGCTTTGAGCAGGGGGTTGGACAAGATGACCTCCTGAGGTCCCTTCCAACCCTGATATTCCATGATTCTATGATACCCACGCTGAACTTAACCCCTGCTGTGCCAGCCCCTTTCCGCTGTACCCATGATACCCACACTGATCCTTAACCCCTGCTTTGCCAGCCCCTCTCCACTGTACCCACAATACTTTCAGTGACATTAACCCCTGCTGTGACAGCCCGTTCCTTCTGTACCCACAATACCAACACTGACCTTAACCTCTGTTGTGCCACCCCCTTCCCACTGTACCCACAATACCTACACTTACCTTAACCCCTTCTGAGCCAGTCCCTTCCCACTGCACCCACAATACCTTAGTGACCCTTAACCTTTGCTGTGCCCGCTGCTCTCCGCTGCGCCTGTGTCAGGTTCGGTCACAGAGACCCCCTTGGGACTATCAAATAACTTGCTGGAATTACCTCTGAACCCATTTTCCCTGCCAGCTTGGGACTCCAGAACCCTGCCTTGTTGAGCCAGACACGCTAGCCTCCTGCAGCACAGACCTAGGTCTGGTCCACACCCCCAAAGCTGCAGATTTTAACCAAAAACTGCTCAGCAGGTCTCCTGCCTACAGCACCCACACACCCAGCTCCCAATTGGATCCAAACCACAAATAAATTCATTTTATTCTGTATAAAGCTTATCAAGGATAAACTCGTAAAATGTCCACCCTCTATAACACTGATAGAGAGATATGCACAGCTCTTTGCTCCCCCAGATATTACTCTGGGTTTATCAATAAATAAAAGTGATTTTAGTAAGTATAAAAAGTAGGATTTAAGTGGTTCCAAGTAACACCAGACATAAGAAAGTAAGTCACCACACAAAAACACGCAAGTCTAACCCTAATACATTAAGAACCTGAATAGAGGTAAATCTTCCCCTCAGAGATGTTCCAACAAGCTCCTGTCACAGACTAGACTCCTTCCTAGTCTGGGCCCAATCCTTTCCCCGATACAGTCCTTGTTAGTTCCAGCTCAGGTGGTAACTAGGGTTTTTCATGACTGGCAGCCCCCTTTGTTCTTTGGCTCAAGGTGGGAAGCTTTTGTCTCTCTGGGTCCCCACCCCTCCTTCTAAATGGAAAAGTACCAGGTTTAAGATGGATTTCAGCATCATGTGACATGGTCACGTCCTGTGAGACCCCCCACCCCCAGCCTCCATTCTTCCTAGGCTGGCTTACACAAACACAGGAAGGGTTGCAAGTAAACAGAGCCATTTACAACTGTGATGTTCTCCTCTGGTGTTGTTTGGACCAGAGATCTGCTAGGTCACTCCAATCCTTGACTCTGGGAGCCAGCCTGACCCTGCTCTGCTGTGAGAACCCCCACTCCTGGGCTGTCCATCTTGCAGTGTCCAGTTATGCTTGCTGGATGCTACAAGCTGATATAAGTTCATCGGTTTAACAAAGAAATTGATATGTACCAGGCTTGTTCTCCCAAGGGGAGTCTCTGACACACTGCAAACCAAACACATTGCTTTTCAGGTAGAATAAACAAACAGATTTATGAAGATTTAAGTCATTATAAGTCAAGCACAACAAGTCAGATTTGGTCAAATGAAAAAAAAGCAAAACGCATTCTAAGCTGATCTTAACGTTTTCAATGTCCTTACAAACCTAGATGCTTCTCACCACAGACTGGCTCTTCAGCCAGGCTGTCCCCTTTGATCAGTGATTCAGTCACTTGGCGGTGGTGGTGTCTGTAGATGTAGGTGGAAGAGAGAGAGCATGGCAAAATGTCTCTCCCTTTTATCATGTCCATTCTTTCCCCTTGGCTTTGCCCCCCCACTTCAGAGTCAGGTGAGCATTACCTCATTGCAGTCCCAACTGACCAAAGGATGGGGGAGAATCCCTCAAGAGTCTAACAGATTCTTTTGTTGCTGCCTAAGCCAGTGTCCATTGTCCCTGTGAGGCTGGGCTGGGTTTGTCCCATCCATGCCCTGATCAGGGCTGGCTCCAGGGTTTTTGCTGCTCCAAGCAGCAAAAAAAAGCAAAGAAAAAAACCAAAACGCCCCAATCGCAATCTGCAGGAGCTCTACTTCAGTCTTTGGCGGCAGGTCCTTCACTCTGAGAGGGAGAGAGGGACCCGCTGCCGAATTGCTGCTGAAGAGCCAGACTTGCTGCCCCTTTCCTGTGGCCACCCCAAGCACCTGCTTGCTGGGCTGGTGCCTGGAGCTGGACCAGGCCCTGATGAGGGGTGAACTGCCTCTCTGTTCTTGCAGAGTTTTGCCTGGGCTTGCTTTAAGCCATGAGGATACATTTTCAGCCTCATAACTACATACATGAAATTATAACCTATAAGATTACTGCAACAATTACTATAACAACCATGCTCAGTGCATTTGAGCCTTCTGAAGACACTCCTCGTGACAAACTTTGCACTGGATACCACACAATTATTTTATAAAGATGAACGTGGGGGTGTATGGTGTTCCCCTGAGGTACAGAGTGTCACAACAGCCAATTGTCCTAGTCAATGGGAGCCATCAAGATCCTAAACCACCATCAATGGGCCACACTTTGCATAACTACAACAGGACCCCAGAGTTATACTTCATATTTCTAGCTTCAGATACAAGAATGATACATACATACAAATAGGAGGAATATATTCAGTAGGTTATAACCCTTGTTATGATACCTTACAAGAGACATTTTGCTTAAAGCATATTCCAGTTACATCATATTCACACTCATAAGCACATTTCCATAAAACATGGAGTGCAAGGTCACAGTGCCCATTATATCCTCACTGATGCCCCAACCTCTGCTTTGCCAGGCCCCTTTCTGGGGTGTGCGCAACAGCTGCATTGACCCTTCACCCCTTTTGTTCCAGCATCTTCCTTTCATGCCCGTGACACCCACACCTAATCCATGCTGTGCCAGCCGCTCCATGCTGTGCCCAGGACACTGTCCAGCCCTTTACTCCCATGAGCCGCCCTCCTATAAGGGACTGGGGTGAATCTCCTAGGGTGGCCCCAATGCTGGGTTGAACTCTTTTGCTCTAGTGATCCCAATGGTCCAGTCCCTGCTTTACACCCTGGGGAGCTGCCCCTTGGTTTCCTGCCCCGTTGATGCAGCCAGGTTTTCAGAGACTCCCAGGGCAGGAGGGCCCACTGTAATCATCTGGGCTGACATCCTGCACCGCACAGGCCAGAGACCTGCCCCCAAAAGCCCTTAGAACAGAGCTATCAGAAACACAGCAAGTCTGGATTGAACAATTGTCAGGGATGGAGACAAAGTTTTGTGGTGGGGAGGGGAGATCTATCAGTGCCAAGGCTCCTGTGGCCGCTGTGCCTGGGCCCCCTCTGTAGCCGGAGCCACGGTGGCAGCCGGGTCCCTGGTCCGAGACGCAGCTTGAGCGGGAAGCTCCCTGCACCGAGCTCCCAGCCACGCTGAGATTCGAGCTGTGACAGATGGCAGGGCTGCAGCAGTTCCCGGGGAGGGCAGGCGGCAGCACCATCTGCCAGGGTCACAGGTGACCCGCCCACGTTTCCCACACACGGCAGTGGGGAGGGAGAGATGCCACAGCCTGATTTACAGAACGGCCTGGCCTTTACTCACTGGGGATGGGCACACAGCGATTTGGGGGAACCCCCTTGGGGATGGGGGGTTGGCTGCCCCCAGCCCTGGCAGCTGTGCCATTTTCAGGCTTGGTCAGACCAAAGCTCCCCCATGCCTCAGTGCCACACAATGGCACAGCGGGGGGGTACCGGGTAGGGAGGGCACTTCACCCAGCGACATCAGCCAGTTTGGCCCCTGCAGTGCTGTGCCAAGTGGGGCATGGGCAGTGCTGATTATAGGCCATGGGGTCTGGATGGGAACATCCTACAGCCCCAGGCCGGGCCCCATAATAGTCTGTTTGTGGGCGCTGGGGGGATGGGCATGCCCCGGGAACTGGGCACTTGCATGCCAGCCTCATTGTGCTCAGCTTTAAACCAAGTCATTTGGATCCAGCTGTGAGGCAGCCGGAGCCAGCAGGGCGGTGAAGGCATAACCCCAGAGATCAGGAGGGGCAGAGCCAGGACAGCAGCCAGCAGGCCCATGCCAGGCCTCAGGCTGCCTCTGAGCTATGGGCAAAGGTGCACTAAAGCCGCCTTCTCCCCACCCCTGCTCCACATTGTGTCCTGACTGATCATATTCCCAAGTCCCTGGGACCACTCCAGTACCGGGGGTGGGGGTGAGGGCTCAGCCAGATGCCCCCATGGTCCCTCTGGCCAGTGCTCTCTGCTGGGGCTCCTTGCTCTGCACTTCAAGCTCAGTGAGGCTGGCACCGCGAGCCAAGTAGGTGGAGCAGGTGAGTTTGTCAGCTGTGATGCCCAGTGTAAATTCCTGCTGCCACAGGATCAGGGCGAGGGGGGGTCTGTCCCCTCAGTGTCTCTCAGAGCTGGCCTGTCTCTCTGCTCGTTTGGTAGGGTTGCCAACTTTCTACTTGCACAAAACCAAACACTCTTGCCCAACCCTTGCCCCGTGCTGTCTCCATGGCCCCAGTGCTTCTCTGAGGCCCCGAACCTGCTCACTCCATCCCCCCTCATGTTACTCACACTCCCCCCCCCCTCCACTCACTCACTCATTTTCACCAAGCTGGCTCAAGGGGTTGGGGTGCAGGAGGGGTCGAGGCTCTAGCTCGGGGTGCAACCTTGAGGTGGGGCTGGGGATGAGGGGTTTAGGGTACAGGAAGGAGCTCCAGGCTGTGACCGAGCAGTTCAGGGGGCAGGAGGGGGATCAGGACTGGGGCAGGTAATTGGAACATAGGGGGATGAAGGTTCAGGCTGGAGGTGCAGGCTTTGGGATGGGGCCAGGGATGAGGGATTTGGGGTGCAGGAGGGTGCTCCAGGCTGGGACTGAGAGATTCAGGGGGAAGGAGGGGAATCAGGGCTGGGGCAGGGGGTTGGGGTACAGGGAGGTTGAGGCTCTGGCTGGTGGTGTGGGCTCTGGGGTGGGGCTGGGAATGAAGGGCTTGGGGTGCAGGAGGGTCTCCAGGCTGAGACTGAGGGGTTCAGAGGCCTAGGGCAGAAGGTTGGGGCATGGGAGGGGGTCAGGAGTGCAGGTTCCTGGTGGCACTTACCTCTAACAGCTCCCAGAAGCAGCAGTATGTCCCCTGTCTGGCTTCTAAATGGAGGTGCGGCCAGCCGGCTCTGCACGCTGCTCCGTCTGCAGGCGCTACCTCCGCAGATCCCATTGGCTGCAGTTCCGGGAGCTGTGTGGAGCCACAGCAGCCACCGATCGGACTTTTAATCACCCAGCCATCAGGGTCCCTTTTCAACTGGGCATTCCTATTGAAAACCAGACACATGGCAACCCTACCACTTGGCCATTCACAGGGTGGGAAGGAGCTGGATTTGCCATGGGTATGGCATGCTCTGGCCTGGGAGAAATCGGGGGGTGTGGTCCCTGCTTGGATTCTGCTGATGCTGGGGGAGGGGAGGGGGTGTGAGTAAGCAGTATAAATATACAGCACATGAAAAGATGGGAGTTGCCTTACCAAGTTGGGGGTCAGTGCTATCAAGGCCAATTCAATTAA
>NC_133794.1:16308342-16414348 GCF_003597395.2 Chelonoidis abingdonii | reverse complement strand
GTACAGAAATCGATTTAAAGAGCCCTTTATATCGATATAAAGGGCGTTGTAGTGTGGACGGGTACAGCGTTAAATCGATTTAACGCTCTTTAAATCGATTTAAACACGTAGTGTAGACCAGGCCAGAAAGCTGCCACAAGTACTCCTTGTTGGTTTTGTGCTATTTGGGGTTTTTCTTAAAACCCCAGTGCCTGGAGTCAGGGGATCTCCACTTTCAGGTCTTTAAAAAGGTAAATTTCCAGCTCTTCTGGCTGTGGTGACAAACTGAAAAGGGGCCAAGACTGAAGGGTGCAGAACCACTGAGAAAAGAAAAAGAACCCAACCGTCATGATTTTGAACCACTTGGTGCTGGTGACACTGTCTCTCTCTCCCAGGTGGATTGTAATTATACCAACCCCTGGCTCTTTTCACCCCTAGTACTCAAAGTACTTCTCAAAGGGTATCTGTGTCATGGTCCCTGTTTTACTGAGGGAGAAACTGAGGCACAGGGCTGGGAAGGGACTTACCCAAGAACAGCCAGCAGCAGAGGTGGACTAGAACTCATATGAATTGAAAGTGTCTAGCACACATGTACGTTCAAGTACACACACACACATGCGCCCCACCCACCCCTGCCCACTGTGTGGAGCCAAGGGGGCCTATGAACAGGCTCCAGACACAAGCACTGGAAGCCTGACAATACAACAGAAGGCCGAGGGTCCCCTAACTCTTTGGGGCTCGTCACAACTGTTTAAATTTCGATATTTCAAATTTTGATGAACAAATCAGGGAAAAACTTTCAAAATGTTTGGATTACCCCCGCCCCCGGCTCCCCTGCCTTAAAAGCCATGGGAATCCACTTTACTCACTTTCACAGAGACATTTCTCCTGAGGGCCTTGATGGTCTCTGAGATGGTACAGCCCTAGGCATTTGCTAAAGAAAGCTCTGGTGGAGTTGGTGTTGCCTGAAAGCATTGCTGAGTCCGACATGTTCTGTATGTTTGGCTGATCGTTGTAGTGGGGGCCTGACCCAAACCCTTCTGCCAGCTGACTCCTCACATCCCATGAGTAGATCCTTCCTATTGAGGCAGGGAAACAAAATGAGACTGAAACCAGTGGCTAATGAGTCGCACCACCTCTAGAAATGATAAAGAGACAGCCAAAGGCATGAGAACAGCTGAAATGTACAAGAAAGAAGGAGGCGGTTTAAAATACATGCTAAGGAAACAAGAGACTTTTGTAAAAATGATCTAAATGTTAACTAACCGCTGCCCCAATATTTTTTAATTAGAGGGGGGCCAGACCAAGCACCTCCCAGCTTCCCAAGATCCCTCTTATTTAGACAGGGACGCCAATGCAATTTTGTATATAACCAAAAGTCCGAGCCCAATGACATATATAGATATAGATACAGGTATATATCTATATAGCACTACCCCTAGATATGACAGAGAACTGCAGAGAAGTATAAAATGAGAGAGAGGGAACTGTTTAAAATATGCACTGAGAAACCTGTCACTGAAAAAGGGGTGTTTTTAAAACTAAATATTCACTACAACACCCCACAGGAATCATTGGAGAGAAAATTGCAACAGACTTTAGTATGTAAAATGACACCTTTTAATAACCCGTGCTATCAGGTCTATATTTTCATTATTGTTAAAGCAAATATTAGGTCTTTTATTCAAGATAAATAGAACTGTTTCTAGTTCATATTATTTCCCAATGGAAGGATTGAAAGAGAAGGAGCAAATACAAAATGGAAGTGAATATAGCGGAGCTGAGATCTGTTAGGTTATGAGTCCCAGTGGGTCCTTCGTGGTGCCTATAATGGAATTAAAGAGGCACTTGGTCCCCCTTGTAAAAAGACCTGAACCTGAAAGCAAAAGATCACAGAATCATAGAATTGGAAAGGACCTCGAGAAGTCATCTAGTCCAGTCTCTGCACTCAGGGCAGGGCTAAGTATTATCTAGACCATTCCTGACAGGTGTTTGTCCAACCTGCTCTTAAAAATCCCCAGTGATGGAGATTCCACCTTCATAGGCAATTTATTCCAGTGCTTTTAAACCACTCTGACAGTTTGGAAGTTTTTCCTAATGTCCAATCTAAACCGCCCTTGCTGCAATTTAAGCCCATTGCTTCTTGTCCTATCCTCAGAGGTTAAGAAGAACAATTTTATTCTCTCCTCCTTGTAATAACCTTTTATGTACTTGAAGACTGTTATCATGTCCCCTTTCAATCTTCTCTTCTCCAGACTAAACAAGCCCAAATTTTTCAGTCTTCCCTCATAGGTCATGTTTTCTAGACCTTTAATCATTTTTGTTGCTCTTCTCTGGACTTTCTCCAATTGAGGCCTAATCAGCGTGGCATAAAGCGGAAGAATTATTTCTCATGTCTTGCTTACAAGATTCCTGCTGATACATCCCAGAATGATGTTTGGTTTTTTTGCACTGTTGACTCATATTTAGCTTGTGATCCCTTTCCACAGTACTCCTTCCTAGACAGTCATTTCCCATTTTGTACGTGTGCTACTGATTGTTCTTTCCTAAGTGGAGTACTTTGCATTTGTCCTCATTGAATTTCATCCTATTTACTTCAGACCATTTCTCCAGTTTGTCTACACTATGCTGAATTTTAATCGTATCCTTCAAAGCACTTGTAACCCCTCCCAGCTTGGTATCGTCCGCAAATTTTATAAGTATATTCTCTATACCATTATCTAAATCACTGGTGAAGATATTGAACAAAACCAGACCCAGAACCAATCCCTGCAGGACCTCACTTGTTATGCCCTTCCAGAATGATTGTGAACCACTGATAACTACTCTCTGGGAATGATTTTCCAATCAGTTATGTACCTACCTTATAGTACCTACATCTAGGTTGCATTTCCATAGTTTGTTTATGAGAAGGTCATGTGAGACAGTATCGAAAGCCTTACTAAAGTCAAGATATACCACATCTACTACTTCCCCCCATCCACAAGGCTTGTTACCCTGTGAAAGAAAGCTATCAGGTTGGTATGACACAATTTGTTCTTGACAAAACCATGATGACTGTTACTTATCACCTCATTATCTTCTAGGTGTTTGTAAATTGATTGCTTAGTTATTTGCTCCATTATCTTTCCAGGTACAGAAGTTAACCTGACTGGTCTGTAATTCCCCTTAGTAATTCCCCAAGATGTCCTTATTTCCCTTTTTATAGATGGGCACTATATTTGCCCTTTTCCAGTCTTCTGGAATGTCTCCTGTCTTCCACGGCTTTCCAAAGACAATTGCTAATGGCTCATATATCTCCTCAGTCAGCTTCTTGAATATTGTAGGATGCATTTCATCAGGCCTGGTGATCTGAAGACATCTAACTTGTCTAAGTAATTTTTGACATGTTCTTTCCCCATGGTCAGCAAAGTGCTTGCAAGGGTCCTATTGAAAAGAATCCAAATCCTTGATGAAAGAGTCTACATGTAGAGCCAGTGTGGGTTCACAGTTGCACGCTCCATGACTGACATGTCCCTCACATTGTGCTTGTTGCAAGAAAAAAGCCGTGAACAACAAGCACCTCTGTCCACAAAACTGGCTGTCCACAAAAGGTGCTCTCCTTAGTCAAGGAGTTCCAGGAGGGAATGAAGGCAACTATCCAGTATGAAAATGAATCGTCACTCCAGTTTAGTATTGATACTGGTATGAAGCAAATCTAAGCAACCACTAGTTTGGGCATTTTCTCCTCTATTCTTCTTAAGTGCACCTTTGGAAATGAACAGTCTGGCAAACTAATTGAATCAGGGATGGTCGGCAGCTTGTTTAACTTCAGACGATTCCAGAGCAGAAGGCAAGTCACCCTGCTTACTATTTGGGATCTGCTTTTCGCAGATGATGCTGCATTCGTCTCTAATTCATCTGATGAACTGCAGGTTATGGTGAACAAGTTCTCTGAGGCATGCACCAAGTTTGGCCTGGGAATCAGTATCAAGGAAATGGTTGTCATGTCACAAGGTAAGAACATTCCACCTAAAATCCATGTCAATAACAAAGCTCTGGATAACGTGGATCACTTCTGCTGTCTCAGCTCAATTCTCACCAGCTCACTTACCCTTGATAGGCAACCTGATGCTAGAATTGCCACAGCTTCTGTTACCTTTGATAAACTTACCTCATGTGACTGGAACCACAAGCTGCTAACCCTGAACACAAAGATGTCTGTTTATTATCAGGCTTGTGTTCTTAGTAGTCTCCTTTACGGCAGTGAAAGCTGGGTTACTTACTCCGAGCAGGAGTGGAGATTGATTGGTTTCTACCTCTACTGTCTTAGAAAAATTCTTAGAGTTACTTGGTACCAATGGATCCCTAATAATGAGACCCATGCGAACCCCAGCCTACAGTCCATGCAGACTATGCAGGATGCTCTCTGGCTTCTCTGGCTGGGACACGTGAAGCACACACCTCAGGATCAACTGCCAAAGGCTGCACTCTGTGGTCAACTGAAGAACCACCTGCGATGCTGAGGAAGGCCAAAGGTCCGATACAGCGACAAGGTGAAACAAGGCCTCAGGGAATTCAGCATTCCCACTGACAACTGGGAAAAGCCTGCCTACGATTGCTCAGTTGGGAGAAGCTGGGTTAAGACTGGTGCAGTCACCACAGAGAGCCATCAGCGAGCCCAGGCTGTGGCCCACAGCTGAGCTAGGAAGCAGAATGTGCTCCAAAATCCATCTGGTGAGTGGAGCTGTAACCTCTGTGGGAAGGTTTACCACTTATGCGTCAGGGTCTTCTCCCATGCCAGTGCTAAGCATCACTTCAGACTAACTCTCTCACATCTCCTGTCATCTGTCAAGATGTTGACATGGGAGCCTCATTAACAGGGCCAGCTCCAGGCACCAGCCGACTAAGCACGTGCTTGGGGCGTCACCTTGTAAGGGGCGGCCAATCTTGGGGTGACTGGGCGGCGCTGTGGGGGTTTGTTTGTTTGTTTGTTTTCTTTCAGCGGGGCGGTGATTGGTTTTTGTGTATGTTTTTTTTGGGGTGGCACGGCGGCACTGGTTTTTTCATTTTGTTGTTTTGTTTTTCTTTGGCGGGGCAGGGTGGCACTCAGGGTTTTTTTTGTTTCTGCAGGGCGGCACTTGGGGTGGGGGTTGTTACGGCGGGACGGCACTTTTTTTGTTTGTTTTTTTTGCTCGAGGAGGCAAAAAAGTTAGAGTCAGCCCTGTCCATTAAGGAGTCAATGTTGTTCTGCCATTGATTTTTTAAAAACTCAGCTAATCAATTTGGTACATTTTTCCACCAAGAGCTCAGCTGTGCATTTAATCTAACCAGTAAGTCCCTCCATTCTTTTAGGACTTGTCTACATGGTGGTATTTAGCTGGGGATTGGTCCTGCTCTGAGCAGGGGGTTGGACTAAATGACCTCCTGAGGTTCCTTCCCACCCTGATATTCTATGATTCTATGATTTACCGGCAGAGCCATGGTGGAAGAGGAGCAATTATTCTGGAACAAAGTCACTTGTATTCCAGAATAAAGTATCCACACAGGGGACTTGTGCCACTCTAGCTCTGTCAATTTCCCCATGTAGACAGGCCCCTGTTCTGGTTTTCTTGATGGTATGTGCTTTTGAATCCAGAGTGATAAAATAATTTATTAGCTGCAGTGGTGGGCGGGTCCCAGAGCTTGGGCTGCAGCCTTAGCTGGAACGTCTACACCACAGTTAAACAATCCTGCAGCCTGAGCCCCATGTGGCCTAAAGGGTTAATGCATCCCTTGGATGTGTTTATGGGAGCAGTGAGTAGGTGCTGGGAGGTGATTTTCCCTCGGTGGACAGCAGTGGGGAGACAAAGACTGGATGCTGCTTCCAGATCTAGTGTCCACATTTTAAAACTCTGGAGAGAGTGCAGAAAAGAGCCATAAAAGTGAGTAAAAACAACTCGGAGTCCTTGTGGCACCTTAGAGACTAACAAATTTATGTGGGCGTAAGCTTTTGTGGGCTAGAACCCACTTCATCAGATGTAGGAAGTAAAAGATACCGAAGCAGGTATAAATACATGAAAAGATGTGGGTTGCTTTACCAAGTGTTAAGTCAGTCTAACGAGATAAATCAATTAACAGCAGGATACCAAGGGAGGAGAAATAACTTTTGAAGTGCTAAGAAAGTGGCTATTACAGACAGTTGACAAGAAGGCGTGAGTAACAGTAGGGAGAAATTAGTATTGGGGAAATTAAGTTTAGGTTTTGTAATGATCCAACCACTCCCAATCTTTATTCAGGCCTAATCTGATTGTATCTGGTTTGCAAATTAATTCCAGTTCTGCATCTTTAGGTTGGAGTCTGTTTTTGAAGTTTTTTTGTTGAAGAATTGCCACTTTGAGGTCTGTTATTGAGCGACCAGAGAGATTGAAGTGCTCTCCTACTGGTTTTTGAATGTTATAATTCCTGATGTTAGATTTGTGTCCATTTATTCTTTTGCATAGATAAAAAAAGTGAGTGTAGGTCTGGACAGCATGCCTGAAAGTGAAAGAGAGACAGAGCTCAATCTGTTTAGCTCAGGGATCAGCAACCTTTCAGAAATGCTGTGCCGAGTCTTCATTTATTTACTCTAATGTCAGGTTTTGTGTGCCAGTCATACATTTTAATGTTTTTAGAAGGTCTCTTTCTATAAGTCTATAATATATAATTAAACTATTGTTGTATGTAAAGTAAATAAGGCTTTAAAAATGTTTAAGAAGCTTCATTTAAAATTAAATTAAAATACACAGCTCCCTGGACTGGTGGCCAGGACCTGCGCAATGTGAGTGCCACTGAAAATCAGCTTGCATGCCGCCTTCGGCACACGTGCCATAAGTCGCCTACCTCTGGTTTAGCTTATCACACAGATGACTGAGCAGTGACTAAATCACAGGGTATATGGATCTTCAGATCAGGTACTAAAGGGCTCTTTAACTTAGTTGAGAAAAGCAGAAAAAGAAACAATGGGAAGGGCTGGAGCCTCCATCTCGCTGTTTTCACCTCCAGGCTGAGGCCTTTCTGAAAGGTGCTTTAGCCAAACACAAGTTATTGGGCTCTGTCTAGGGGACTGGGGGACACTCTCTGGCCTGTGGTATCCATTAGGCCAGAGCAGATGATCTAAGGGCCCTTCTGGCATGAACGACTATGAATTCATTAAAATCCAAGAACTGTATACAAGCTTTCACTCTCAAAGCGCTCTTGAACTTACCTGGAAACCCATAAGCACATCCACACCCTTATCCACTGCCAGGCACCCATTTTGTAAAACATTAATTGAACAAAGTATGCCCCAGTACACCTCCTCCCCCAACCACATTCTCTCTCTCTCTCTCAAACACGCACACACATACACACACATTTCTCTCTCTCTCTCGCTCTCTTTTTGTCCATAGCAAATCTACATCTCAATTCTCTGGTGTATTATTATATAGACAAGTCACCCCTACACTTGGAAAATACAAAGCCTGGTGTCAGTTGTGACCACCAGGGCGGTGCAACAGTTTAGGTGGCTTAGGCGGTCGCCGAGGGTGCTAGGATTTGGGGGGCGACATTTTCTTCAGCAGCGACCACGGCGGCCGGATCTTTGGCTGCCCTGGTTGCAGCCGGCATTTAGGTGGAGGGAGCTGGGCAGGGGAGCGTGGGGAGGGCTGCCTGCAGCAAGTAAGGGGGGGCACGGCATGCAGGGGAACCGTTCCCCTCCCCAGCTCACAGAGGAACACCCTGCCCCAGCTCACCCCTGCCCCGCCTTCTCCCCAAGCATGCTGTGGCTGCTTCACTTCTCCCACCTCCCTGGCACTGCAAGCCAGGGAGGCGGGAGAAGTGAAGCAGCGACGGTGTGCTCGGAGTGCTTGTGCGTGGAGCAGGGGTGAGGTGAGGTGGGGGGGTGCATCAGGGCGGAGGGTGGGGGATGGAGAGCTGCTGCGGGGGGGTGCCTCAGGGAGGAGAGGGGGAGCTGCCATGGGAAGGGGGGGAGCGCCTCAGGGCAGAGGCTTGGGAACGGGGGAGGGTGCAAGGTGGAATTTTCGCCTAGGGAGTGAAACATCCTTGCACCGGCCCTGGTGACCACAGACTCACAAGTGAAGAGAAAGTGGCAGGTATCAGTTGTTTAAATTGTCCCACATGCCCAAAGAAAAAGTTCCTTGCAAAACCAGATGGTTTCTCTCTGAGGGCTTGTCTATTGCCGGGAGCTAGAGTGGAATAATTCCACTGTAGCCAGGGCACTGTACCTCCCCAGGGTGGGCACTCTGTTCTGGAATAACAGTGACTTTGTTCTGGAACAATTATCCATGGAGTAATTATACCCAAATAGAATCAATGTTTCTGTTATAGCTGCATCAGTCATTGCCCCCTCATCCCCCCTGTCCTGCCCTGCCCCGCCTCACATGAACAAGCATCGTGATCTTCAGTGTGTGATCATCAGGCTGCAGCTCCCCATTGTAACACAGACCTGTTTAAAACTCGTTTGTATCCAACGCAGAGGAAAGGTGCCGATTCCATTATGAATCCCTGGCAGCCAGGCTGCACAGGTCTTCAGGGTCACCCTCCTGCACCACTGCCCCTATCCCCGCTCTCTCTATCTCCAAAGCTCTGATAAGGTTAATGCTGCACAGTCATGGGGGACACTGCAGGGCAGGCTCTGCGGGAAAATGATAGGATAGTTCAGCCTTACTTACCAGAAAGGCTTTCCCACATGCTATGGCAGCTATACATGGCTCCAACTTCTGGGGAAATTCTACATCTTGTGTGTGCATCTTCATTCCGTCCCTGCATGGGCCATGGAGAGAACAGGAAGTGCTGCATTGCCCTCAACATGCTCATACCACTGTTGCTTTGTATTAAGACAATGACTATAATCCAATCTCATGCTTCAGGGTTTAAGTCAGTTGCCAGCAAGGGCCAGGAAGGAATTTTTCCTCCAATGCATCAAAATTTTTGGCAGGCTGGGGAGTGGCTACAGCTGGAAACAAGATCCCAGATGAAATGGACCAGTAGGCTGAGGTAGTGCAGAGAATCGCCTTTCTTAGATACCTGGCTGGTATCTTGTTTACATATTCACGGTCACATTGATCGCCATATCTGGGGGTCTGGTAGAAATTTCCCCCAAAGTCAGATTGGCAGGGACCTTGAGTTTTTTTCACCTTCTTCTGCAGTGTGAAGTAGGGATCACCAGCTAATCAATGGGCACTGGTGGCACCTTGGGCTCTCCTGTTCTCTGCCTGGGGCTCACAACAACAGTCTCTTGAGGACTGAAACACTTTAGTCTAACCCAAGGTCCTGGGTTCAACACAGTGACACATGGCTGAAATTCTCTGGCCTGTGCTATCTGGGTCATTCTAAATGATCTGGTGCTTCCTTCTGGCCTTAAACTCTATGAAATCTAGGTAACCAGTTCTGCAATCACTAGTATAATAATATTTCACTATTTTAGAAACCAACATGCGTGCGTGCACACAGAATGCACAAGTGAGCACCGAGTGCAGCAGCATGAGACCCACAAGCTAGAGCTAAGTGAAATGTTTTCTGTGAATTGTAAATTTTGCCCCAAAATGCACTTTTTGGGGCACTGAACTTATTTGCGATTCATGTTGAATTTAGTGAAACATTTTGGCGTGTGAAAAAATGAAGAAAAAAAATGTGAAAAAATATTTTAGCACTTTTGAAACAAACCATTTCAATGTTTCATTTCGAAATTACATTTTTGAAACAAAAACATTATTTCAAATTGATGTTCAAAATATTTAGTTCAATCTGAACGAAAATGTTTCGGTTTTTCATTTGGTTTCCCTTCCAAAAAAACCAATTGTTTTCTGGGGAGAGGGGAGTTGTTTGTTTGTTTGTTTTCAGGCGGCTGAACCAAACATTATTCACTCAGCTCTACCACAAATAACAGCACAGAAATTTAAACATACACATGCCAAGGAACTCAAAAAGCCACTCATGCTGCCTGCAGACATTCATATATGGTTTTATAACAGTCACTTCAAAGAAAGCAAAACTGAAACCAGGCTGCCTCAGCACTCATAAATACAAAGCCAACATATGCTATCCTGCATGCATGCAGGGCCTGCACAGACACCCCAACACCCCCCGCAACACACACATACTTGGTTTTTCATCATTATTATAGGACACAACACGTAGGCTTTGTCTAAATGCTTTTCTATAGAACAGCTGATAATATTTTTGACTCTTCTGACCACAAACTATTTCCATTTTGCTAAGTCAATCTGTAACTCGCTGTGGATTCAAAATATTGATATACAGGAGCACAAGCACAACTTACCATTTAATTTTTCCATTACTAAGCATACTCTCAAAGTGGGGATGCTATTTTCTAGTGGGACAGGTAGGTGAATAGGAGTCAGGGATCCCATGTTTCAGGACCAGAAGGAGTATGGCCCACAAGTAACAGCAAGGAGGGATGAGAGGTTTTAGTCCCTGCTATGGGGAGTGGGTTCTAGCACTCAGAGTGGAGAGGACTGGGAGTCAGGACTTCTGGGTTCCAGTCCCAGGTGGGGCACTGCTTCATCTTATATCCTTGAGCAAGTCCCCCCACTTCTCTGAGCTGGATTCTGCACTTGCTTATGCTGATGTGAATCCAGGGTCCCCACAGCACAGGTAGGTTGATCTTGTGCCCTACAAAGACGCTGGCTCTACTCCGAGGTGAAGTTCCCTGCAGACCAGTTTACTGCGGGGGCCTTGCTATTTGAATCTCAGAAATCTTCCAGGCAGACCTCTTGTGGCTCTGGATGCCAGCATGTCAGCTAACAAGCACTCTGATGTATTGGCTGTTTGAAAGCAAGTTGGCTATCCAGGAAAAGGCCGGGAGCCAGGCTGGAGCGACTGCCCTGGCTGCAGTGAGGTCCCTGCAAATTTACACTGATGTGAAGCCAACTCTGTGGATTTCAGTGGAGTCACTCCAGACTTGCACTGATGTAACTAAAGCCTTAAACTGCCCTGCTATTATTCTGTTTACACCATTGGGCCTAGGAAAGTGCAAGGCCCCCTTCCCCCTGACTTGCACAGTCATCCCATCCCCCTGCACCTGGCTTTCAGTGGCGGTGGCGGGCTCCAGGCCCTCCCAAGGGGAGCGGTGATTAGAGGGGCACTCGCTTCGCAGAAAGTGTTGGGAAATAAAGCCAACCAAGTGAAGAATAAAGGGAAGGGCGTGTGCAAGGGCACTGGGGAGGAGTGAGGGGAGGGGCAGGTGTCAGCAAGCTGATTCCCAGCCATCTGTTGCCAGCCAAGGGACCATGCGGGGCCCCCAGATCTGCGTCTGACAGGGGGAGCGTTGTATCTCAGAGGAGCTGCCGAAGCCTCAGACCCCACCTGAGCGCAGCGGAATCAGGGACTTTCTGAGGGAGACGCCAACCCCTCCCTCCAAGTGGCTCCTTGCTTGGGTTGGTTTGTTTTTGTTTGTTAATGAGTTTGCAGCTGAGCCTCTGGGTGACGGTTGGACCACCCCGGTCTGGGCTCCCTGAGTGGGGCCTTTGCAAAAGAAGGGGCTGCAAGGGAGCAGGCGGGCTGGGCTTTGTCTCAACTTTCGGCTGCCTGTTGTCTGTCACGCCCAGGCTAGCAAGGGGAATCATTCCCTAATTGGACCCCGCTGAGCTGTTAACCTGAATGAGTGAAAAGCAGCGTTCCCCTGAAATCAGCCAGGGGTTCTGCTCTAGGCTGGGGCAAGCCCTGCTGATGGCACCTGAGGCTATCATAGCCTTTTAAACATCTGTCTCCTTAAATGGGTGTAAAACCCTAGTGTAGATGCACTGAAACTGGGTTAACCCTCACTGGGAGAGGGTAACTGCGCTAAACTAGCAAAGTCAGGACAAGTCGAGTTAAACTGGTCCCAGCCCAGCGGCATTAGGAGCTTGCTCCAGTTTTTCTAGATGATTTTTTGAATGGCTTTGGTGAACCCGGTGCGCTTTCCTGATGCAGACAGTGCCCTGGGACTCTGCTCCCACCTGCTCCGCTTGGACCCTAGTCTAAGGGCTTGTCTACACAGGGCCACTATGGAAAATTAATGCAAATTCACTGTAAGTGGGACTTTGAAGTGGAATAGTCAAACCTCATTAAACCCCTGTGTGGACATTCTTCTTCAGAATTCAAGTGGATGATGTGAAAACACTTTGCATAACCCCAGCATGAGGGCACAGTCTGGCACTCAGTGCACGTACCGCAGGAAGAAGGGACTTGATTCAGATCCCTTGACTTCAGCAGTGTGACTCCTGCTCATCCCAGTTTAACGCGTAGATCTGGATTGAAAGGAGGAAGGCAAAGGTGGGGGGTGGAGGGGGAGGGAAGTTTTCACTAAGGAAGGACACATCACTGCACCCTGCAGGCATCATAGGGCCAGGGATGATCACACAATGCAGTGCCCCCTCCCTGTGTGCGGTGTCACTGCCCTCCCTGTAGGGGCATTGCCCCCTCCCTGTGCACAAGGTCACTACCTTCTCTATAGAGGCATTGCCCCCTCCCTGTGTGCGGTGTCACTGCCCTCCCTGTAGGGGCATTGCCCCCTCCCTGTGTGCGGTGTCACTGCCCTCCCTGTAGGGGCATTGCCCCCTCCCTGTGCACAAGGTCACTGCCTTCCCTATAGAAGCATTGCCCCCTCCCTGTGTGCGGTGTCACTGCTCACCCTGTAGGGGCATTGCCCCCTCCCTGTGTGCAGTGTCACTGCCCTCCCTGTAGGGGCATTGCCCCCTCCCTCTGTGCGTGGTGTCACTGCCTTCCCTGCAGATCTTCTAGAAAAACATCCCATCTGGATTGAAAAATTATCAGTGCTTGACAATCCACCACAACCCTTGGTAAATTGTTCCAGTGGTTAATTACCCTCACTGTTAATTTATGCCTTATTTCCAATGTGAATTTGTCTAGCTTCAACTTCCTGCCATTGGATCATGTTAGACCTTTCATTGCTAGACTGAAGAGCCCAGTATTAAATATTTGTTTCCCAGGTAGGTACTTACAGACTGTGATCACGTCACCCCTTAACCTTCTCTTTCTTAAGGTAATAGACCGAGCTCCTTGAGTCTATCACTGTAAGGCAGGTTTTCTAATCCTTTAATCATTCTCATGGCTCTTCTTTTAAAATAAATTCCCCACGGTTTTTAAAGAGAAAAGTGACACCCACCCCAGAATTCCATCAGATGGAAGCATGTTGAGCCTCCCGCCCGGGTGATCAGCAGAGTTGGGACCTTTACCAGGAGACATGGTGGATTCTCCAGCACTTGGAGTTGTTAAATCAAGATTGGATGTCGCTTTCCTAAAGTACACATCTGCTCAACCACAGGATATGCACCAGATGTAGAAATCACTAGTGGATTCTCTGGCCTGAGCTATACAGAAGCTCAGACTAGATGATTGTAATTGTCCCTTCTGGCCTTAAATGTATGAATCTCTGAGATCCACAGCAAGAATTTTATCACTTGGACTAATAGAGTAACTGATTAATATCTGCTATGTAGACCAGTCCCTAGAAGGGAATGAGACATGGAAATTTCCTCAGTGAGTTTCAGAGATTTGCTGACAGCAGAGGAATGTTGGGACTTGGGAATCCTCAGTTCAATTCCAGGTTCTGGAAAGAATTCTCCTCTGGTGGTTACTATGCAATCGTCCCCAGCCATCCATGTCTCTCTCTGTTCCTGTTGCCCACAGTTTGCCCCATCCCCCTCTGCTTCTGTCATCTTGTGCATTCAGTCTAGCTGCCTCCTCGTTCTCCTCTGCTCTGCTTAGGTGCCAGCAAGGGAAGGAGGCACTGAGAGCACAGAACAGCCAGGCTCTCTGCTCTCAGGCTCTGTGCCTGGTGCCATAGCATCCCTCAGCTTCAGAGGTGAATTGCAGGGAAAGTCATGCTTATCTCCTGGAGCCTCAGGACCAGGGCTGGCTTTATTAACTATGGGGCCCAATTCAAATACCTGGCGGAAGTCTGGGGCTTCAGTGGCATTTTGGTGGCAGGGGGTCCGCTCCGGGTCTTCCATGGTACCGAAGGACCCCCAGCTGCTGAAATGCCGCTGAAGACCCCCAGAGTGGACTCCTCACTGCCGAAATGCTGCCAAAGACCCCTGGAGCGGACCGCCGATGGGTGAGTAAAAAATTTTTTTTCAAAGGCGCCTAAGGTGCGGGGCCCTCTTAGGCGCAGGGCCTGATTCCGAGGAATCAGGGAAATCAGGCTAAAGCCAGCCCTGCTCAGGACAGTGCATGCTCATTGGCTCTGTGGGGTGGAGCATATTCAGTTTGTATCACCCATAGAAGCTGTGTGGGGATGGGGCATCCTCAGTGCAGATAGAATGTCTAGGGAATTTAGCTGCCAGCCGCTAGGAAACTTCTACTGAGAATGTGCAAAAAGCAGTATTTAAAGACTTATAATGCAGCCAAATGTGGGTGCATGCCCATGGGGGAGATAAAAGGCACCTCCCTGATCCCAAACTCAGGGCAATTCCACTTCCAAATCTCCAGTCCCTGCTCCAAAGCATGGAGGCATGAGAGCTTCTCGAGGAAACAGTTGTAAGAATTTTTAGCATGGACAAAATGACATAGTTTACCCTAATCTCACTCTTGGAAACCACTGAACTGTTTTACTGAAAGCTTCTGAAAAAGCTTGGCCTAAATCAATTGCCATCATGGAAAATTTCAGCCCAAACAGTTAAAATTTGGCAACGTTTTAAACAAGTAAAACCAGAGTCTTATAATGGAGAGTGGTTTGCAAGCGTCTCTCTAGGTGCCACTCCCAGCTCTCTGAAAGGAGTTCCAACTGTATAGCTTTTGCAAAGCAAGGCTGAGCAGGGTTAGATCTTCATCTGAGCCTGATTTCAGCAAAGCCTGCTGCATTAAATACTAATCCTGGAGGCGTTGGGGGACTGCAGCACTAATGTAGGCTCGGTAATCCCCTCCCGTAAGTGATACAGCTCTAACTACCCCGATGGGACTCTGCCACATCTGGTAGCGGAAGCGCATGGGAGAGCCTGGCTACACATTTTGCTAAGAGGATAAGAAAGCAAAGGGAAAAGATGCTAAACCAGTTTATGCTGCGGGCACTGTTTTCATCGGAGTGATGGGAAGTCTGAGTGTCCCCAGTGGGTTTTGAGTCTTCAGGTGCATGGAAATAGAGGCTAGGTGTGAAGGCTGCACACACACCTCGGCTGGACTCTGCTCTCACTTATGCTGCTGTTAATCAGGAGTAACTCTACTAAAGTCATTGCACTTACACCTGCGTAAACCGGTGTAGCTGAAACTGGAGTCAGGCTCTCTGGGCCCAATTCTCCCTGCTGTGTTGTCATTTTCACCAGTGTGGCTATAACAAAATAGCAGGATTGGTACTGCCTGGTGTAAAGGCCAACATAAAAGGCTTGATTCGCTGTTATGCTAAGGCCCCCTTAGGCCGCTAAAAGGACCTTCGAGTGAACAGAAATGGCCCCCTGAGAATAACCCAGCAGGGCTCTGCAGAAGCCCTGCTCCCAGCCCCCTGCTTATGGGCTGGAATGTCATGCACTAGGGCTCTTCTCCACTCCCTAGGGCCCACAGGGCGCCACTTGCAGCAGAAAGGAAGAGTAGCCTTGAGGCTGCTCTAAAACACACAAAGGTGGCCTATAGGTCCCTCCCCCGCCCCAGGTACAGACGTGGAGTAACTGAGAAAGAGGCTGCGGGAAGTCCTGTGGGTCCTTCCCCTTAACAAGTAGAGACGCAGGATGCACAGTGTGAGCAGCTTATGGCCACTGAGTGCTTGAGGGGAGAGGAGGAGGCTGCACCACACAGCGGAGCCCTTGGACTCTGCCAGAGTCCCTCCCATTGCCGCATACGCTAGAGGGGGAGCCTCTCAGTGCTGGCCAACTGCCGTGGCGAAGCAGGACCATCCAGGCACATGGAGCATGCTCTTCCTCAGCCACGTGCAGAGCAAGGGAGGCAGCGGGTCTTGGGAGCATGGGGGCAGATCCCTGACAGCTGGACGGGAAAGAAGCTCAGAGCAAAGGTTAATGAGGAAATGGTGTTTTTTATAACAGAAGAGTGAATGGCAGTTATCCCATATGGACACAATGGGCTGTGCTGCTGGCGCTAGCGTTAGCACCAGAGGAGGGAGGACTTGGAAGCGCTGGGAATGTTCCATGGAAACAGGGATCTATTGGCCTGAGCTGATTTAAAGCTTTTCGAACCCTAACCCTAAAATCTGCATCAGACCAGACCAGGCAGTGTTCCTGCCCCTAAGCGGAATGGCCTGGTTCTTTAGGCCAGGGCCCGTGTGATCTCTGGGGAAAGGTTTGGATGGGTCCCCCTCTCCTTCCCTCTCCCTAACGGCAGCTCCGAGTGTGCTCTCATACTGGGGTAAATCAGGGGATCCCCACTGTGGGGACACTAAGCATGGGGCGGGGGATAAGCAGTGCCTAGCGGGATTGGGGACCAGGGAGAACCTACCCAGACCCCACAGTCTCCTGGTGCTATCTCCTGGTGAAACTAGCTAGTATGCAGCAGCTCTCCAGTCACCCCTGCCCCAGAGGCTGGGCGAGCTGTGACATGGGCTCCATGCCACCTAGGAACGCCCCTGCACTCACTACACAGCCCCTTATGGAGCGATGCCAAGGGGCCAGGACATTACAGACACTCAGGGCCATGGAGCAGCCATACCATCAGCAAGAGGAGACCCAGCCCCGTAGTCACGCATGGGGAAGTGCCATGTCTCTGGGTTCTGTGTACAGCACCTTTACATGGAAAGGGGCCAGTTCATCACCACAACAAAGGGATCTTGCTCCCTGGTACACCCCTTGGCATTCGGCAGAGATGGCTCCTCAGGGGCAGGCTGGGCTGGGCTGTGGGAGGCTGGAGAAGGGAAGGGGTGGGTAGACCAGTGCTCCAGTGATTCTACCCCACAGCCACTCCCCTGCCCCAAAGGGGTTATTGAAACAGGGGGACAAGTGAGTTTCAGCTGTAGCCAGAGGCGCTGGAATGGTTTGTATAAAGCGGGTGCCGAAAGCCACTGAACCAAACTGTAAAGCTGTAGGAGAGGGGAGCCCTGCATTCAGCAGCTAGAATTATTTCCAGACAGGGTGGGGGCAGCTGTACCCCTAGTTCCAGTGCCCTTGCTGTGCCCTTTGCCAGGGCCTGGGTCTGCTCACGGTTGCCGTGGCTGTGAGCAGGCACCAGAAGCTGTAATCATTACCCCATGGGGTCACAAGAACACACTGGCCTCAGGCCTCTTCTCTGAGCCAGCACTGGTAGCTCTGGGGCACCACAGCTCAGAGGAGCTGCCAGGAGCTGCAGACTGAACCCGCTGCCTCCCGGGGCCTCGAGACATCCAGCTACACTGACCTGCCCCCTGCACAGAACGTCCCCACTCCAGTATGGGGCAGAGATTGGCAGCCCCCTGCTGGCCAATCCCTGCTCCACGGACCCTCCTTGCCTGGCTATGCAAGTGGGCTCATGGTCCAGCTGACTCGAGGAGGGATGTGCTCTCCCTTGCTCTCATCAAGCTCTGTTACAGCCAAAATGCACCAGACAGGGGTGGTGCTGGGGAGGAAGGGGGAGCTAAAGTGCCTCACTTTGCTGCTCAGGTCCTGGTTCTGGTTCCAGGACCATTCCCTCCACACAAAGTTAGAGCAGCCTAAGAGCTGCTCCAACTGACACCAGCCTTTAATGTTCACATGGGGCTGAAACAGCAGCCCAGGAACAGTCTGGCACAATGGTGTGCCAGCCACACCCCTGTATCTGTAGTCACACCCCTTCCCCTGCTTTGGTCACACCCCACCTTTTCTCTGTAACCACATCTCCTTCCCTTGGTCAGCTGGCAGCAGGTGGCCATGTGACTTG
Organism: Chelonoidis abingdonii; assembly: GCF_003597395.2. Taxonomy (NCBI): domain Eukaryota; kingdom Metazoa; phylum Chordata; order Testudines; family Testudinidae; genus Chelonoidis; species Chelonoidis abingdonii. The sequence continues at coordinate 16,396,579 of NC_133794.1, read as the reverse complement.
TGGGCCCCTTGTTTAGCTCTGCACCCCCTGGTGTGTCACCCTTGCCCTGAGCAGGCTAAACTATGTCAGCAGTGTGATGATGCCAGTGAGTGGTGTTCGGAGATCAGGCCTTTGTTCTTTCCCTGTTGGTTAGTCTCCTCCTTGGTCTATAATATGTTCCATGAAGTGGAAGCCCCTGGGGGCACTCTCCCGCCCGGTCCTTGTGTCCACTGTGTGCAAGGGGTGCCAGCTGGCCCCAGGCCCCATTGCCCTGCCATGCACCACAATGCAGTGTGGGAAGTGCTGGTTCTGGTACAGAGCTGCCATGAAACGGGCCCACGGAGCAGGGCAGGATCAGGCTTTGTGGGTACCATAACATGGTGCTGCTGGAAGTGCTGCCCTACCACAGCTGTACCCTGAGGCCAGCTCACACCGTGTGTGCTCTGCCAAAGGTAGGGCTCTTGCTCCCCTCTCAGGCACTGCATTGGGATCCTGGAGCATGAGAGTGTGTAGAAATTCCTCTACAAGCAGCGCACAGATGGGGCCGGGCGCTTTGAAAGCAGGCTGGCCCCTAACAAAAGCCCAGACTGCATCCATTGTACATGAATTTCAAATAGGAGTCAGGAGGGAGACAATGGAAGCCCCTGTCTGCAGGCTGCGGGGGGGGGAGGGCACCTCCAGCCTCTTGGCTCTGCCCACTTGGCTCCATTATCTCTGGATTGGCTCCTTCCTCTGTCCCCCTGGTGCGTGGCCTCCCTGTGGTGCCTGAAAGCAGCCAACTGTTTCCCACAGAGGCTGGCTGGCTGCAGCCCCCACCTAATCCAATCTATCAGGGAGGTAATGAAGTATAAAAGTGTGGATTCAATTAAGGGGGATTGTGATGCCGGTCAGAGCCATGGGCAGGCGGGAAAGGAGCCGGCTCTAGTTCGAAAGGGTCCATCTGTGCCACCATGGGCTGCCTTTGTGCGCCCTGAAAGGCGCCTGCACAGCATAACAGCAGCCGCAGCACCCTGCATCTCTCAGCACCAGCCCTTTAGCGTTCACCTTGCAGAGTGGGGAAGGCTTGTCATTAGCCTGCCCCAGAGAGCACAGCCCAGGTGCTGCCTGCTTCCCCACATACCCTCCTGTTAAACGCCCAGAGTCTGCTTCAAACGTGAATCATAACAAACGCTTTGGTCCCCCGCTTCACCCCTGTTCGGGGATCCCAGAGTGATGAATGATGCCTGTCCTGCCTGACCACCACTAAGAGTGGCCTCAGATCCCCAGCATCTGACTTCCCCCTACAGAGATGTGTCATGATGAATAGCAATCACCAGTCCATCCCTTTCTGGGCTATCTCCCTAGACTCTCATATGGCCCCCATACAAGCAGGCATAGGTCCCTCCCAACATAACAAGAGGTAGGGAAGCATCACTACCTCCAGTTTATAAATGGGAAACTGAGGCAGAGAGTGATTGCATGACTTGCCTAAGGTGCCTCAGGGAGTTTGTGGCAGATGCGGCAACCTGGATCTCCTAAGTCCAGCCCCGTGTCCTAGCCACAAGACCCTCCTTCCTTCGCAGCCTGACTTTCTTTGCATATGTTTGTGCACCATGGTTACTGCAGTTTGAATGGCTCATTTTCACACTCTGCTTGGCTCGTGCTGTGATTAGCCCCTTGTGACAGTCTGTACCCCTATGTTCACCCTTTTTAGAGGATTTTAGTAAAACTTGTACAAAACATGCCTTGTGAGGTAGCACATGAAAACTCATGATTTGCTGCTCATTGATGTCTTGGTAAAATACGTGTGGTATGTAAAGTTATAATAGATGTTGTGACCGACCCAAACCAGTGGGGTGCAGGAGTCTGGTAGAGGGCAAATATACTGGTCACTGGATGAGTAGTTTTCTGTTCCCTGAGTGACCAGAGCAGGGGCTGCACTAGAGTAATCAGGAACCTGCTAGAACCAATTAAGGCAGACAGGCTGATTAGAACACCTGCAGCCAATCAAGGCAGGCTAATCAGGGCACCTGGGTTTAAAAAGGAGCTCACTCCAGTCAGGTGGGGAGGAGCCAGAGGAGAGGAAGTGTGTGTGAGGAGCTGGGAGCAAGAGGCACAAGGAGCTGAGAGTGAGAGGGTGTGCTGCTGGAGGACTAAGGAGTACAAGTGTTATCAGACACCAGGAGGAAGGTCCTGTGGTGAGGATAAAGAAGGTGTTTGGAGGAGGCCATGGGGAAGTAGCCCAGGCAGTTGTAGCTGTCATGCAGCTGTTACAGGAGGCACTATAGACAGCTGCGATCCACAAGGCCCTGGGCTGGAACCCGGAGTAGAGGGTGGACCCAGGTTCCTCCCAACTCCTGATCAGACACAGGAGGAGTTGACCCAGACTGTGGGGAAGATCACTGAGGTGAGCAAACCTGCCAATAAGCGCAGGACCCGCCAAGGTAGAGGAGGAACTTTGTCACAATGTAAAGTTATAAGATTCCACTGAGTGGTATTACTGGGACATGTTCCAACACGTTCTGGACTGCAGTCAGGAGCCAGTTCCCCAGAGACTAGAGGCTAGTCAACACTTCAGCCAGGGGTCAACAGGATTAAAGGGACCATCACCTGATTAAGTGGCCACTCTTCTGCAGGAGACAGGGTGCTGGCAAAACCTCTACATTTTGACACAACAGCAGTTTGAGGTTCCTGTCCACAGATAAGAGGAGAAAGCAGATGCCCTAAATCATCTCTTCCTTTCTCTCTATCAACGGCATCAACACTACCTATAGGACAAAGGAGCAGCATTAGACTGGGAGGGATCCTGACTGCAAGATTCAGCCAGTAAGCCTGCTGGACTTCATGGTGAGAGAGACCTTTGCTTTGACCGCACTTAGCTTGTTAAATTAGGTGTTAGTTGCATTTTACCTTTTATTTCTTTGTAACCAATTTTGACTTTTATGTCTCATTACTTGTAATCACTTGAATCTATCTTTCTGTAGTTAGTACACTGGTTTTATTGTTTTATTTACACCAGTGTGTTTGGCCTGAAGTGTTTGGGGAACTTAATTTGGAATAACAGAATTTGTGCATGTCATTTTCTGTTAATGAAATGATGGACTTTATATGAGCTTGTATTGCCCAGGAGGGGCCAGGCAGTACAAGACACACATTTCTGGGGAAAATTCTGGGACTGGGAGTTTGCTGGTGTAATTCATGGATGGCTGGCCATAGTACTCACACAGTAGAGCTGGGAGTGATTTACATGCTGGAGGTTATGTGTGAGCAGACCAGGAGTGGTTGCTCTCCCAGCAAAGCAGCGTAAAAGGCACTCCAGGCTGAAGAACTGAGGGTCACGGTTGTCCATCAGTCCAGGTTGTACCATGGGTACACATTCCCTATGGCATTTTGTTACTTTCTGCTCCCTGACTGGGAACCTGAAACACATTAAAGAGGAGGATAATGGCCAGTGACTGGCCTGCTCCCTAATGTATTGTTGCTCAGACTGAAAGACGCCCAACTTATGGGTGATACGAACATTTCACCAACGCCTGGGGCACGTTCAGATCCTTGTAACGAAGAACATGCCCTCCCAGGCGGACTTTAGGCAAGCTGCTTTTATCCCTGAGAACATTCAGTAATCAGACGTCTGTCTGTCCGTCCATCTGCCTGCTACTGTTTATATGTAAGTAGGGGCTGAATGAACTCTTTCCTACATCTAGTGATGAGCTGGAGGAAAAGGACTCCAGGAACAGATCACATCTGCAAAACGCACCTACCCTGCCTAGGTATTCAGCAGAGGGATCTGCTTGGCCCAAGTGATCACTGTTGGCTGGTGATGGGTTACAATTCACTTTAGTGTTGAAGGAAGGAGAATGAAATGTTGTTATCCTGATTGTGTGAGTAAAGGGCAGCAGAACTGTACTTAGCCTGTCCCGGCTGAGGGATTCCCCCTAATCTGAACCTCACTTGCTAAGCAAGGCATAGAGATGCCAGGGCCTGGTGGGGGAGGTGTTTGTATGCTGTGAGTGTTGTCTAAAGAGTCTTAGATGCTGTTTGATTCACCACTCTTTAAAAGCAGAGCTGATTAGAGTCAATTAAGAGTCCTTGTTCTGTTTGGTGTTCACAAGAGCTGAAATCACTGTAACTGGGTGCTGAATCTCAGACCTGGTGTGGGACAGTGGTGCATTGTAAGAGACTGCCCAGCCTGCACTAGCTGGGAGGTCCTCGCCTTACCCTTGGAGATCACTGAGAGCTGGGTTCAAGGGGGAAACCTCGGAATGTGACGTGGCAGAGTGTTGCAGCAGTAGGGCATTGGCAGCAGTGGCAGAGTGAACAGGGGCAGCTGATTTTTGTGGGCTCTGCTGTAGGGATCCTTTCACAGATGAGGGGGATGGAAGAGGCTGGCCAGTGCATCAATTACAAAGTTGATCACCCCAGAGCAGCTGATCCTGGGCTTCAGCCCGTCGGCTGTATTTCCGGCTCACTTTGGGCAAGGGGAGACTTGCTAGTCAGATATGCAACATGACAACATTCAGCAGTGAATTTCATGCTGGCTGGAAAATAACCACGATGAGCTTTGCGCAGGGGCAAGGGTGGGGGCGGCCTGGCCCCACTGTGCTGTCTGCAAAGAGCCCCATGTTGCCCCAGCAAACCAGCTCCTGGGCCTGGTCTCTGCTGTTCATCATCTGTGTGTATGTGCATGGGTGTGTGTGCGTGCATCTGTATTTGCACATCTATGAGTGTGTGTCTGCATGTCTGTGTAGGTGTGTCTGCATGTCTGTGTGTGTGTGCATCTCTATCTGTGTCTGTCCTCTGTGTCTTAGTGAGGAGCTGGGACGGCGCCCTCTGTCCTTGACTTGGCCCAGAATGCCCACTAGGGTGGGAGACTAATGTGGACTCAGGCACACCACTGAGCTGAATGGTGTGTAAGCATCCTGGGCAGAGACCCTACCTATTACAGATTGGGTACTGGCCAAACACACCTGAATGTTGCTGTCTGTCCAGCCATGCTGTGCTTCAGTTTCCCTAGCTGCACAAAGCGGCCAATGATGCTAATGCATCTGTGGGTCCTCAGCATTGGTGGCCCCAGCAGGTCCCCTCCAGGAGGTGTTCACATTCTGACCACCCTGCGTGAGGCTGTCTGAAGTCACGGGTTGACTCCTGTGACCAGGGCTGGCTCCAGGCCCCAGCGCGCCAAGAGCGTGCTTGGGGCAGCATGCTGCGGGGGGGCGCTCTACCGGTTGCCGGGAGGGCGGCAGGCGGCTCCAGTGGACCTCCTGCAGATATCCCTGCGGAGGGTCCGCTGGTCCCGCAGCTCCAGTGGAGCATCCGCAGGCAAGCCTGTTGGAGGTCCATTGGGGCCGCAGGACCGGCGAGCGGCAGAGCGCCCCCCGCGGCGTGCCGCCGTGCTTGGGGCGGCGAAATTGCTAGAGCCGGCCCTGCCTGTGACCCTCATGCCATGCCCTGTGCGGCCAACTGGCGGATGCTATAGAAACAGCCCCCTCACCCTCTGAGAACAGACACTGGGTGCTGGGTGAGGCCAATGGATCTTGGCACTGATCCAGCCAGGCAAGTCCAGTTCCAGCCAAAGTGCACTTCAATGAGGGCTAGTTTCTGACTTCTCCTCATGTCCAGCTGGGATCAGACCCAGCTCAGCATGCACCTGGGCCCTGTGTGTGGACAAGACACACCACATTGGCACCCGTGCAGCTCACCACAGAGCTAGGCAGGAGGAAGCACAACTGATGCAACCCCGTGTGCGACTTGTGCTACTGTCCCACACTGGCTGTGGGCCCCCGATGGCTGTATCCCACATACAGACCAAACCTCCCTTGGCAGTACCCTGGGGTAACCGAGAGCTGCGTCCAGGGGCGGCTCTAGACATTTCACCAGTCGCTGGTCCCGCGGCTTCGGTGCACCTCCTGCAGGCGTGCCTGTGGATGGTCCGCTGGTCCCGCGGCTCCACCGAAGCCGTGGGACCAGCGGCCCCTCCTCAGGCATGCTGCCAAAGGGTGCCTGCCTGCCGCCCTCCCGGTGACCGGCAGAACGCCCCCCGTGGCATGCAGCCCCAAGCACGCCTGGAGCGTCCCTGGTGGCATCTGGTCCTGAGAGCTCCATTGAATCGGATGCAGAGAGAAGTATCACATCCTGCTCTGGGATTCCATCTGAGGATAATACATGGCAATGTTTAGGCTGGAAATACCCCCTCTCACCCCCCCCCGGGTGCCTCTTCATCTGGGAGCCTCTTGCCTGATTACAACTTGCGGAGGGATTGGGCCGTAGGAAGAGTTTAAAGACGGGATTATTTCTGTACAAATTCTGATTAAACCAACCCAAACCCTCGTGCTACAAGATTAAACAGAGCCCTAATCTCATCGGAGCAGCAAGACTTCGTAAATAATTCCAAATCTCTCTGCTGTTAGTTTATCTGGTGAGGATTAAGCTGGGAGGTTCCTGAACTTGTATTATAATAAAACCCATGCGTGTCGGCTGGCCAGTACATGACAGCTGTCATGTCAGGAGCCTCAGACTGGGCTGGGCTGCTGGGAGGGAAACTGCTTGAACAGCAGGTGGCAAATGCTGCCCCCCAAATGGCAGTTTCAGACTTTGTGAATGACAGCTCCAATTAAATGGGACCTGGAATTGCCCGAGGGTGGGTTCCCCCAGTCTGCGTTTGCCTGGCCATGCCCCCCATGGCATCCATGTCCCTCCATGGCCAGCTAGATCTCCCTCAAAGCATCACCACACCACAGAATGCATGTCCTCTGGGTGGAGGAGTGCCTGGGTGGTGCCATGCTGTGAGTGTGTGTGCCCCGGGGGGGGGGGGGGGGGCGCGGAGCATGGGGTGACCTACTGTGTGTGTGGGCTCCTTGCAGCTGGGGTGGATGTGGCAGGAGTGGTGACAATCTGGCCCCTGTGCCAGGCTCTGCAGCTTCCCAAGGGCCCTGGCTCCACTAAGCCCCTGAGAGCCACTGTGCCTGCTGTTAACAGTGCCCATGTGCTGCTAGTGCTGAGGTGCCCCAAACCGAGCTGGGCCCAGGTGTGTGTGGGGGTGTGTGTGCAGTGCATCCTGGGTAACAGTAGGAGCCCTTGCATGCTCAGGAAACCTACACAGCCTGGGACAAGCCTGTGGGATCATGCTGGCAGGTGGAATCTCCTATCACGCCTGTGCCTGGCTCTAGGAGCAGCAACTCAGTGCAGGACTGGACTCCAGATGAGCGGCAAAGCCAGCAGTGCAGCCACCCCATGCAGTAGCACAGCCCCTGGCAGCAGAACTGTCCCAGGACTCCAGAGAGCTGCAGAGGTCATGAGCCCCTTCCTGCAGGACTCCGCAAGTGCAGGGAAACAGCCTCCCCTGCGCCTCTGTGTCTGCAGCAGGGCAGTCTTTGGGGTGGGCGCAGTAGGGCAGCGACATCAGCCCCACCAACTCCCTGGGGTTCAGGCTACAGCTCTTCTCATCCGCCTGCCATGAACCTTCACCTGAACTGGAGGGAAACTTAGTTCAAGTAAGTCCTTTGGCTCCATTTTGTCCTGAGGGTTTCTGGCTGGGGCTGGGGGTGGGGGGTAGGAGGAGGGTGACTAAATTAGCAGGAGGTTCTGTCCTCCACCCAGGTACCTCAATGCAGCCTGGCCTGGCTCTCTGTCCTGGCCAGCAGCTTTGTTAGCCCTGCGCCTGCGATGCCTCTGTTCTCTGGGTGGGTGGTGTGTCAGGTCAGGCTGCCGGGTGCGCTGTGTGCAGGGCAGTCACCCAGAGCACATGCTACATGCTCGCTCTCATGCCAGGGTTTTCCAGATCCATTGAGGATGCCATGACCCTCCTCTCTGCACTTCTCCTCCTGGCAGAAGCCACATGCCCACAATAGCTTGGCAACATCCCAGGCCTGGACTAGATTTCCAGACAAACAGCCTGGGGGGGTCCTGCAGTTCTGCTCCAATCCCTGTGTGGCCACTGGGCTCCTCTTTGATTCAGTCAGTGGCTGCTGTTCCTGCTGATTCACAGCTGGCTCATAGGCTTTAGCCCCCAGAGGGGGGGTGCAGAGGGCCCCCCCTCCACCCCAGCCAGCAGAGTGGGCAGGGTCTAGAGGAGCATGGTGTCTACACCCACTAGAGGGGGCTGCTCTGGATCTCCTTGGATGGATGCTGAGTGAGCTCAAATTCCTCTGCAAGCCCCACAGAAAGTCTGAAGTGGCCTAAGATTCCTGACAGGAGCCAGCTGAACATGGCTCCCAGTGTCATGCTGTGGAAAAAGGGCAATGTGACCCTTGGCAGTGTAGATAGGGGAATATATCAGGGAGAGGCTTTCACCTCTGGATACAGCATTACTGGCACCTTGCTGTGGCCAGTTCTGGGGTTGGCACTTCAAGAAGGATGTTGACTAATTGGAAAGGGTTCATAGAAGAGCTACAAGGCTGATGCAAGGACAGGAAAACTTGCCTCACAGCAAGCGACGGAAGATGCTCTACTTAGCACAGAGAAGGAAGGTTAAGAAGTGACTTGGTCATTCTCTGTAAATATCTAGACAAGGTGGAGATTTCTGGTAGCAGAGGGCTCTCTGATCTGTCAAGCAATAGCAGAATGAAATCCAGTGGCTGGAGCTGGAGCTGGACGGATTCAGCTTGGAAATGAGGGGCACGTGTTTGACAGTGAGGGGAGTTAACCTTGGCAACAAGTTTCCTAGGGGTATGATGAATTCTCCATCGCTGGAAATCCTCAAACTGGAACTGGGCAGCTCTTTCTAAAAGATATGCTCTAGCTCAACCACAAGTTATTGGGTTTGGTGTAGGCATCACCAGCTGGATTATCTGGCCTGTGTGATGCAGTAGGGAAAAACAGATGATCATGCTCATAGATTCATCAATTCCAAGCCCAGAAGGGACTACTGTGATTATCTCATCTGACCCCCTGTATAACACAGCCCAGAGAACTTCCCCAAAAGAATTTCTAGAGCAGAGCTTTTAGAAAAACATCCAACCTGGGTTTAAAATGGTCAGTGATGGAGAATCCACCATGACTCTTCGTAAATTGTTCCAGTGGTTAATTACTCTCACCATTAAAAATGTATGCCTTATTTCCAGTCTGAACATGTTTAGCTTCAAATTCCAGCTATTGGATCGTCTTATACATGTCTATGCTAGACTGAAGAGCCCATTATTAAATATTTGTTCCCCATATAGATACTTTCTGTATATAATCAAGTCACCCTTAACATTCTCTTTCTTAAGCTAAATAGACTGAGCTCTTTGAGTCTTTCACTATAAGGCAGATTTTCTGATCCTTTAATCATTCCTGTGACTCTTCTCTGAATCCTCTCCAATTGATCAACATACTTCTTGAATTGGGGGCACCAGAACTGGACACAGGATTCCAGCAGTGGTCACACCAGTGCAATATACAGAAGTGAAATAACCTCTCACTCCTATTGAGATGCCCCCATTTAATCATCCCATAAGTGCATTAGCTGTTTTGACAACACCATTGCACTAGGAGTTCATGTTCAGCTGATTATCCACCATGACCCCCAAATCTTTTTCCGAGTCTCTGCTTCCCAGGATTGAGTCCCCATTGGGTAAGCAGGGCCTACATTCTTTGTTCATAGATGTATATATTTACTTTTAGCCATATTAAGATGCATGTTGTTTGTTTGTGCCCAGTTTCCCAAGCAATCCAGAAAGTTGTGTATCCGTGACCTGCCCTCTTCATTAGTTAGCACTCCCCCAATTTGTGTGTCATCTGCAAACTTTATCAGTGATGATTTTGTTTTCTTCCAGGTCATTGACAAAAATTCTAAACAGCGTAGCACCAAGAACCAATCCCTGCAGGACTGTCCTGGAAACACACCCTTTCGACAATGATTTCCCATTTACAGTTACATTTTGAGACCTATCAATTAACCAGTTTAATCCATTTAGTGTGTGCCATGTTAATTTTATATTGTTCTAGTTCTTTAATCAAAATGGCACGTGTTACAAAGTCAAATGCCTTACTAGTCCCTTCTATGTGTCCCACTTCTTTGACCCTTGCTACCCCAGCCCTGGGCACCTCACGCACAGATCTCAGTCCCCTTCAATCCCAACTGGCTGGCAGCTCCATGTATTTCAGCTCTGGGACCCACATGCAGCTCTGCTGATCCTTCCCTCGGCCCCTGTTATGCCAGTGCTGAGATTCCCACGCCCAGTGATACTCCCATAGCAATGCTACCAGAAAAGTGAACTACTTGCAATCTCAAAGCTGACCAGAGGACCTCAAAAGCATTTTCACTGCTCATCCATCCCCATCTAGTTCCACTCAGAAAATCAAGCATGACATCTAGCCAGGTTTTCGCATGGAGGGGGCCAAGTTTCATTAACCCCCCCCATTAACCCCAGGCACACACTTTACCCACTGGAGCACACTGCGCCATACCGCTCTGTGCTACATGCAGGAATCTGTGCTGTTCAGTGACACCCCAGGTGTGCTCTTCTTGGACACACTTGGAAAGTGGCTGCATATATGGCATATTCATAGCCAGCATAGGCATGCTCCGTGAGAGTAGGTGTATGGAACACGCCTCCTAGCAGGTGAACCAGGAACACGTCTCCTAGCAGATTCCCCTGGAATGTGCATCCTAGCAGGTGTATTTGGACATACAGAATGACGGGGTCTAAATTAGCTGTTACCACTCAAGAAAGAGATCTTGGAGTCATCATGGATAATTCTCCAAAAACATCTGTTCAACATGCAATTGAGATCAGAAAAACTAAGAGAATTTTAAAAACCATTAGGAAAGAGATAGATAATAAGACAGAAAATATCATAATGCCTCTGTATAATTCCATGGTACATCCATACCTTGAATACTGTGTGCAGTTCTGGTTGTCCCATCTCAAAAATAGATACATTAGAATTGGAAAAAGTGCAGAGAAAGGCAACAAACATGATTAGGGGATAGAACAGCTTCCATAGGAGGAGACATTAAAAAGACTGGGACAGTTCTGCTTAGAAAAGAAATGCGCAATGGGAGATATGATAGAGCTCTATAAAATCCTGACTGGTGTGGAGAAAGAGACTAGGGAAGTGTTATTTACCCCTTCTCATAACATAAGAACCAGGGGTCACCCAATTAAAGTAATAGGCATCGGGTTTTAAACAAACATAAGAAAGTACTTCATCACACAGTTAACCTGTGGAACTCATTGCCAGAGGATGCTGTGAAGGCAAAAAATAAAACTGGATTCAAAAATGAATGAGGTAAATTCATGATAGATTCATTAATGGCTATTAGTCAAAATGGCAGGGACAAAACCCCATGTTCTGTGTGTCCCTAAACCTCTGACTGCCCAAACCTGGGGCTGGACTATGGGGGATGGATCACTTGATAAAATGCCCTGTTCTGTTCATTCCCTCTGATGCATCTGGCACTGGCCACTGCTGGAAGACAGGGATACAGGGCTATGGACCATTGGTCTGATCTAGTGTGGCTGTTATTATGTTCTTATGAAACCTGCCTCTTTGCAGTTGTACTTGGAACATGTCTCCTGGCAGGCTGGGATGAATGTGATAATTTTCTGTAGTATTTTTATGACCTCTCTGCATTACTCTGAGTCTATCAGCTTGGAATTGCTGCCCAGTGGGTGCCGAAGGGTTAAAGTGCTGTTCCTGGGCAGAGTGGAAGACCCAAAACATCACTGTCTGGGTGTGACATTCTGTACCTTGGGAGAATACCGTGCACCCCCATGTTCATCCTTATAATATGATTGTGTGGTATCCAGTGCAAAGTTTGTAATGTCGGGTATCTTTGGAAAGCTCACTGAACATTGTTGTTATAGTAAGGTTATAGTAATGTTATAGGTTGTATTTTCATGTATATAGTTATGAGGCTGAAAATGTCTCCTCATGGCTTAAAACAAGCCAAGGCAAAAACTCTCCAAGAGAAGAGGGGGAGATCACACCTCATCAGGGCATCCATGGGACAAACCCAGCCCAGCCTCAAAGGAACAAAGGACACTGGCCTAAGCACCAACAAAGGATCTGTTGGACTCTCGAGTGAGTCACCCCCCTTCCTTTGGTCAGTTTTGGACTATGATGAGGTAATGCTCACCTGACTCTGAAGTTGGGAGGGGGGCAGGCAAAGCCAAGAGGGAAGAAAGAACATGGTTAAAGGGAGAGACATTTGCCATGCTCTTTCTCTCTCTTCCACCTCAAGCTACAGATACTGCCACCAAGTGACTGAAGCGCTGCTCAAAGGGGAGAGCCTGGCTGAAGGGCAACCAGCCAGCCTGTGGTGAGACGCATCTAAGTTTGTAAGGGCACTGAAAGTGTTAAGATCAGCTTAAAATGTGTTTTGTTTTTATTTCATTTGACCAAATCTGACTTCTTGTACTTTGACTTATAATCACTTAAAATCTATCTTTGTAGTTAATAAATCTGTTTGTTTATTCTACCTGAAGCAGTGTGTTTGGTTTGGAGCGTGTCAGAGACTCCCCTGGGGATAACAAGCCTGATACATATCAATTTCTTTGTTAAATTGACAAATTCATATAAGCTTCCAGTGTCCAGTGGGCATAACTGGACATTGCAAGACAGAGCTTCCTAGGTTTGTGTCTGGGACTGGACATATTGGCTAGTGTCATTCGGTTGCAAGTAGCTGGAAGCAGCTTACATGCCAGAGGCTGTGTGTGAACAGCCCAGGAGTGAGGGTTCTCACAGCAGAGCAGGGTAAGGCTGGCTCCCAGAGTCAAGGATTGGAGTGACCTAGCAGATCACCGGTCCAGATAACACCAGGGGAACGTCACACTGGGATGATAAACATGGGTCATTCAGGACTGGCTAGAACCAGCCATATCAGTGGAGCATTTGGAAAGACAATGGGAACTCAGTGACTGACACCCCATTGTAGGAGGCTCTGGGAGGTGGAACATGTGAACTCAACATGGCACTGCAGGAAGAAGACACTGGCTTAAGAGGGGTCAGGTGTTGGCATGAACAGCTGAACTTAGAGACACGAGAGCTCTGAGTTGGGACTGTCAGACAAAGGGACAAAGAAGAGAGAGCCAAAATGGTTCCTACAGCAGCATGGCTCTAGGATGCCTTGCTGTTGGCCAGTCTGGACTACATCTTAACCTTTGCTTCTCTATGCTAACCTAACAACTCCCAATGTCATAGAATATCATGGTTGGAAGAGACCTCAGGAGGTCTTCTAGTCCAACCCCCTGCTCAAAGCAGGACCAATCCCCCCTGCCTTCACTAGCAGGACCAAGTACTGATTTTTGTACCAGATCCCTAAGTGGCTCCCTTGAGGATTGAACCCACAACTCTGGGTTTAGCAGTCCCTCCCACCTTCTCTGATGTCTCTTCCTACCATCCCAATCCCAAGATCAGGAGCCTCTGAGGTTTGGCACACTGAAAAGGTATCTCCAAGAAACTGTTTAAAAGCCAGGGCATAGCACAGAACCTGTGGATTTGTGACATGGGTACACCTGGAATGTGTCTCCAAAATGTTTGCCTGGAATGTGTCTCCTAGGGGTGCACCTGGAATGTGTCTCCTAGCAGGTTTTCCTTGAAGGTGCCTCCTGCGGGCTTTATCTGGAATGCGGTTCCTAGTTCCTGCACCTGGTGCCTTCTGGAGCAGTTAGATGCCCCGGACAGAATGACTGGCCATACACCCTGTGCTCCCCTAGGTTAGGGGACTCATGCAGGGAGCTACAAGATTCAAGCCCAGATGGTCACATATGTAGCTCTGATGAGCAGATGCTGAGGGGGCACCCTCCTAATCCCCTAGCCCTGGCCACCGCTGAGTAAACATTCTGTACAGCTTTGCAAACAGATTGAAACACTCGCTGACCTGGTGAGAGGCAGAGAGCTTAGTGGGGGATTGCTGAGCAAAAAGGCTGATTGATGCAAATTATCAGCTATGCTCTGGAAGCAGTTTTGGAACTGGTGGGCCGAGAACACCACTGCAGCACTGACCACACGGGTGCAGGGAGTAGGGGCATTGAGTGGGGTGAAGCCAGGGCAAGGAGAAGCATGGGGGCAGGGGCATGGGTTGGGGAGAGGCACAGGATGTGGAAAGGCATGAGGGATGGACTTGGAGGGAAGGGGCACGGGGTGAGGAAGAGGCACATGGTGGGGAGAAACATGTGGGAGGGGCATGGTGTGGGGACAAGCATGGTTGAGGAGAGGCATGGGGGAGGGGAATGGGATGGGGAGAGGCTTGGGGAGGGGTGTGGGGTGGGGAGAACAGATGGCGGGGAGAGGCATCGGAGAGGGTCATTTGGTGGGAAGAGGTACAGTGTGGAGTGAGGCATGGGTGAGGGGCACGATGTGGGAAGAAGCACAGGATGAAGAGAGGGATGGGACGGGGCACGGTATGGGAAGAAGCACAGGGTGAAGAGAGGGATGGGAAGGGGCACGGTGTGGGGAGAGGCACAGGGTGAGGAGATACATGAGTGAGGGGCACCGGATGGATAGAGGCAGAGGGTGGGGAGAGGCATGGGGGAGGCCCATGGGGTGGAGAGAGGCAGAGGGTGGGGAGAGGCATGGGGGAGGCCCATCGGGTGGGGAGAGGCAGAGGGTAGGGAGAGGCATGGGGGAGCCCCATGAGGTGGGAAGAGGCAGAGGGTGAGGAGAGGCATGGGGGAGGCCCATGGGGTGGAGAGAGGCAGAGGGTGGGGAGAGGCATGGGGGAGGCCCATGGGGTGGAGAGAGGCAGAGGGTGGGGAGAGGCATGGGGGAGGCCCATGAGGTGGGAAGAGGCAGAGGGTGAGGAGAGGCATTGGGGTGGAGAGAGGCAGAGGGTGGGGAGAGGCAGTAAATGGGGAGAGGCATAGTCTAAGGAGAGGAAGGGGGAGGGAGATGGGAGGAGAGGAACAGGGTGGGGAGAGGGATAGGGCAGGGGTTCGGGGTGGGGAGAGGAACATGGTGAGGAGAGGTATGAGAGAACGGCATGGAGAAGGGAGAGGCATAGGGGGAGGAGATGCATTGGGGAGGGGTATGATGTGGGAAGAGGAACTGGGTGGGGAGAGGTGTGGGGAAGAGGCATGAGATGGGGGAAGCACAGGGTGAGGAGAGGCATGGGGGAGAGGTATTTGGTGGGGAGTCATGGGGAAGGGGAATGGGGTGGGGAGAGGTACTGGGTGAGGAGAGACATGAGTGAGGTGTATGGGGTGGAGAGAGGCAGAAGTGGGGAGAGGCATGGGGTAGGGTGAGGGGTGGGAAGAGGCACGGGGTGGGGAGAGGTATGGGAGAGGGGCATGGATTCAGGAGAGGCACAGGGTGAGGAAAGGCATGGGGGAGTGGTAAGAGGTGGGGAGAAGCACAGGGTGAGGAGAGAGATGAAGGAGGTTGTGGGTGGAGAGAGGCAGAGGTGGGGAGAGGCATGAGGGCGGGGCATGGGGTGAGAAGACGCACAGAGTGGGGAGAAGTATGGGAGAGGGACATGGAATTAGGAGAGGCACAGGGTGAGGGGAGGCATGGGGGAGGAGCATGGTGTGGGGATAAGCCCAAGGTGGGGAGAATCATGCAGGAGGGGCATGGGATGGGGAGAAAATAGGAGGTTGGGGAGAGGCATGGGGGAGGGGTATGGGGTGGGGTCAGACACAAGGTGAGGAGCGGTGGGCCATGGGGGTGAGGGGTGCAGAGTAGGAAGACACATAAGGAGGGGAACAGGTTGGGAAAGATATTAATAAATTTCAAACCCAGAAAGGACCACTGTGATCATCTAGTCTGAGTTCTTGTGTATCATAGGCCATAAATCTTCCCCAAAAGAATTCCTAGATTCGAGCATGTAGAAAAACATCCAATCTGTATTTAAAAATGGTCAGTGATTGAGAATCTTTCAAGATCCGTAGTGAATTGTTCCAGTGGTTAATTACTCTCACCATTAAAAAATTATGCCTTATTTCCACTCTGACTTTGTCTAGCTTCCTCTTCCAGCCACTGGATCATGTTAGATCTTTCATTGCTAGACTGAAGAGCCCATTATTACGTATTTGATCCCCTTGTAGATAGTTATAGACTTTTATCAAGTCACCCCTTAACCATCTCTTTCTTAAACTAAATAGATTGAGCTCCTTCAGTCTATCACTGTAAGGCAGGTTTTCTAATCCTTTAATTGTTCTCATGGCTCTTCTCCAAACCCTACAATTTATTTGCATCTTTCTTGAGTTGTGGCACTAGAATTAGACGCAGGGTTCCAGCAGCAGAATCTCCTACTTGAGATTCCCTTGTTTATGCATCCAAGGATCACATTGGCCCCTTTTGGCTACAATGTTACACTGTTCAGCTGATCATCCACCATGATCTCCACATCTTTTTTAGAGTCACTGCTTCCCAGGATAGAGTCTCCCATCCTGTGAATATGGCCGGCATTCCTTGTTCCTAGATATATATGTTTACATTTAGCCATCTTAGCTTGTCTTGTTTAGCCTGTGTTCTTCATTATTTAATACTCACCTCCCCACTCCCCACTTTTTGTGTCATCTGGAAACTTTATTAGTGATGATTTTATGTTTTTTTCCAGGTCATTAATAGAAGTGTTAAATAGCTTAGGGTCAAGACTAGATCCCTGCAGGGTCCCACTAGAAGCACACCTTCTTGATGATGATTCCCTATTTACAATTACAGTTTGAGGCCTATCAATTAGCCAGCTTTTAAGCCATTTAATGTGTGCTACGTTAATTTTATATTTTTCTAGTTTTTTAATCAAAATGTCGTGTGGTACCAACTGTCTTGCTGAAGTCTAAGTGTATTTCATCAGCATTGTTACCTGTATTAACCAAACTTGTAATCTCATGAAAAAAAGCTATCAAGTTAGTTTGCCAGGAACTGTTTTCCATTACTAGTGTTGATTGGCATTAATTACATTACCCTCCTTTAATTCTTTTTTAATCTAGTCCCCTATCAGCAGCTTCATTATGTTACGTGGTGGACAGGGACATGGTGGAGGGACAAGGAAGGAAGAGGCATGGGGGATGATAGTGGGGTGAGGGACAAAGGATGAGGAGAGGCATAGGGTGAGGGACAAGGGGTAGGAATAGGCATGGGGGAGAGGCATGTGGTAAGGGGTATGGGGGACGGGCATGGGGTAGGAAGAGGCATGGGACAGGTTACATATCTCACGTCACTAGCTCAGGACAAGGAACATCCCACAACATGGAAAGGGGGACCCCAAAGGTGCCCCTGGAACCAGCCTGTGGCCCATGGCCACCAGAACCAGCCTGTCGGGTTTGGGTGTCGGTGCTGGCACTGCAGGGCCTTGGCTAAGCCTGTGTCTGTGGGCTGAGCAGGTTCTCGAGACAAACGGCTCAGGTGTGAGCTCTTCCCAGGGAGCCGGGGAACCACCTGGAGGAGCCCCACGTGTCCCAACCGAGTGATCCTTGCACTAAGCTCCCAGGCACTGAGATCTGTCCCTCAGACCAGAAAGCTGCCTGCTTCTGCTGCTGCCCCTCTCAACCTCCCCCTGCTCCCCAAGGCAGGGGCCTTGTCAATCCCTTCTTGACCCCTGCTTCCACCCCGTTCACTAGGCATTAACATATCCAGCCCTGTCAATTCCACCCACTCCCATACCCCATCCCCAGCTTCCAGTCCACCCAACCATTCCCTGCCAGCCAGGCTGATGCTCAAGCTCCCTGTCCCACATAACTCCCAGCTGCCCCAGCCAATCTCTCTACTCTCACACCACTGCTGCCCCCTGTCTGTCCCACCTCCTTCACTATCTACACCCTGTGCCCACCCCTACCCTGTCCAGCACCCAGATTTCATCATCTGATGAGGTGTTAGGTTTCCACGATGTGTGCAGTGGGGGGGAGAGGCAGATAGGACAGGAGGGGGAAAGGAAAGAAAAGGGGTGTGAGTCCTGTGGGGACTGTCCTTGCTATTGTTCCTTCTGTGTGTGTGTGGTGGGGGGGAGCATTGTGCTCTCCAGAGAGGATGAGCCAGCACCTTTCATCAGCACAAAATTCATTACAAACCACAGGGCCCCGATGGGATCCTACCTCTTCTAACACCTTCCTGGTGAGCCCCTGTCTTCTATATACACTGCTCCAATGAGCTCCTACCTCCCCATAACACCTTCCCCATGGCATCCTACCCTCACATAACAACCTCTGGGAAGGGTCCCTACCCCCCTATAACATCCTCCCTCAATGTGCCTCCTACCTCCTATAACTCACTCCCCCAATAAGCACCTATTTCCCTATAACACCCTCTCAAATTGATCCTTACCCCTTCACATAACTACATCCCTCAATGGGACTCTAACCTGCTTTACATACTCCTCCAATGGGCCTCTACTCCCCTATAATATCCTCCCCCAATGGGACCCCACCCCCTTAACACCCTCCCCAGTTGACCTTAACCCGCATGCCACTCTCCCAGATGGGGCTTACCTCCTATAACACCCTTGAGGGTCTATTAACTCTTCATTATCCCTTTCCAACCCTGTGGTTACCCCATCCATCATGGTGCCTGGCCCTGCAGAGCAGCTGTCTTCATTCACTGTTCAGACAAGGGCAGGAATTAGAGATGAGAATGACTTGCTCCAGCTCACCACTGCCTTGGGACTGACTGTGGCCTGCTCTGGGGGCACTGGACACTGGTTGTGTGGGCATACAGGGTGGCAAAGCAGGCATATCTCACTGTCAGGGAATCCTCTGGCTCAAGGGGGATTCGTGGGTAGCAGAGGGGCTGTGGGATGACCTTGCCCTCCTCGCCGAGGGACATGGTGGAGCCCAATCTGAGCAGTGGGGACCCCTGCTATCCTGGGCTGCTGTGAGTGTCTGTTGGGAGCCACCTCCACCCAGGGAGATGTCCCTGGGCCCAGCTGCCTCAATCACAAAGGGACAACATGGACACACAGTCCCAGGTGCACAGGGTGAGGTGGGCTGCAGCCCAAGGTAGGACCTGGTAACAACATCTCCAGGAGCTGAGCAGGGCCCATCACCAGTGTCCTGACCTGGCCGCATTCTCCATCACTGTACTCATCTTGTGCTGGGGCTGGGACACACTGGGCCTAAGCCTTGCTCAGAGCTGCTGTCAGGGGAAGAGGGTGAGGCACCCTTCCCCCAGCCCCACCTCAGCCCCAGCTCAGCACTGCCCCAGGGCTTGGCTGACTGACACTGGTTGCTCTCGCCACTGAGGGCCCTGCTGCAGGCAGGTAGAGTTGGGCACAACAACACTCCGAGCCCCCCTGCTCAGAGGTCTGTCTGGCACTGTGCCAGCCCCTCCTGGGTCACTCACGAGCACCTTTGCACTGAGCCGTGGCATGTGGGGGGCTCTGCCAGAGAATGCTCAGTGGCTCTGCTTGGAACACCCCACAGCTCCACTGTCATCCCTAGCTACAGCATCCACTGCAGACAGGTCCCAATCCCACTACCAGACTAGGGGTGGTGGGGAGCCAGTCTGGGCTGGGTGCTCACCAAGTGCCTGGGGAACCAGGGGCCAGCATCCTTCCACACACCTGGAGTCCCTCAGTGAAGCCCTGGGATGGGGGGGTTCTATGCAGTTGCCTGTCCGCCCCCTCCACTGCCCCACACTGAATGGTAGCAGGCTGGGAGCTGGGCTCTGGAATGGCAAAGAGTGACACACTAAGCAGCCCCCTAGCCTTGTGCTCTCTCTTTTGGGCAGGGGGACCTGCCCCAGGGCCCTTGCACCCAGAGCCAGGGCTGGATTGAGAGGTTTGTATTGGGCCATGCAGGACTGCCTGCAGTGTGCATGCGGGGCAATGCCTGTCTTGTGAATGGTGCCCAGGGATACCAGCCTCCATGAGCTCCTCTCACTCTGCAGCCCCATCCACTCCCGAGACGAATCCCTGAGCAGGGCAGGGCTCTGCCTTGACTGGGAAATCGCAGTCCGGAAGATTACAAGCAATTTTGCAGGGCTTAGCCCTGACAATCCATCTGCTTCCTGCAGCTGGACAGCAGGCCACATGCTGCAGAGGTGGAGATGTTGAGGGGAAGCAGGCCGAGCTGGGCTGATACAGATGAGCTCCTTGGACAGAGTGGGTCACCCCTACACACCAGTACTTCAGTCTTGATTCTGATTAACCCTTGGAACCCCCACACCCCAGTTCCCCAGCCCAGCTGAGGATCTCTTTGCATGCCTATAGGGATCACAGAGGCAAAGCCGTGCCCCTCCCCTCACACCCGTTCCTGGGTCCAGCCCCTGGTGCATGTTAGAGTCACCTGGAGGCATCTCTATTTATGGCTGTGGCTGGGGATAAGCAGGGAGACATGGCCCAGTCCCCTTTCCCCCACCAGGGCCCCATGAGCATGCTGGGGGGCTTCTCTGGTGGCTGGACCTGCTGGGATCGGCGCAGCTTTGTGCCCCTGGGCACTGAAGAATTGGGCCAGTTTGCTGGGACAAAGCCCTGGAGCAGAAAGAGCTGTGCATACACTGGGGTTGTTATTTTCTCTGGCCATCCGTTCTCACAGCATCAGCCTGGTCCGGGGGGTTCAGCCTGCGGGTCCCACTCAGCACAGGGGGCATGTGACCTCTGCACCAGGAAGACCAATTATGGAGTGCAGGTCACAGCCCTGCTCACTGGGGCTGGCCCAGGGGCCTGCCAAAGCCAGAGCAGGTTTGGATTAAGGCCCCAAACAGGGACTTAGGCAGCTGGGCAATGTCCTGCTTAGGGCCTGACTATGCTGAGGTGCTCAGCAGCTGTGGCTCCCACCAACTTGCATAGGAGCTGTGGGTGCCCAGCACCTGAAGGAAAGGGCAGAAGTTGAGGTGCTCAGCACCCAGCATGGAGAGCCCAGAGATCCTCCGGCACTCAGGCTGCTAGTGATCATAGAATCATAGTATCGGAGGGGTAGCCGTGTTAGTCTGGATCTGTAAAAAGCGACAAAGAGTCCTGTGGCACCTTATAGACTAACAGACGTATTGGAGCATAAGCTTTTGTGGGTGAATGCATCTGGCGAAGTGCGTATTCACCCACGAAAGCTTATGCTCTTTTCACAGCCCTTTGTCCTTCCACTGGCTAGAACCGGCTGTGACTCCTGAGCCTGGCCTCCAGGTTACCAGTTGCTGGGTTCTCCATCCTCCAGGCCATTGGCTGGGGTCCCAAGTTCCCTCTCCAGTCCTCTGTAACAACAAACGCCCTCTCCCCTCACCTCGTTAAACCAGTAACACCCGGGGACACTGAGTCCCCCTCCCTCTGCATGCAACCCACTGGAAAACAGAAAAACCAAGACCCTCCTCCCCACTTCATCACACCAGCTCACGTCCATTGAGCAGCCAGCCCACACCATCCCTGATCTTTTCTTTTTTGTCTTGGCACATTTGTAAAACCCTTTCCTTATTGTTGTTAACATTCCTTGCCAACTGTAACTCATTCTTTACCTGGGCTTTCCTGATTTTGTCCCTGCAGGCTCACACTACTACCATGTCTATTTCCTTGGAGACATTCCCCTCCTTCCATTTCCTGTGTATATCCCCTTTGGGTTTTAGATAGCTAAAAAGCTTGTGCAGCCACATTGGCCTCCTATGGCTCTTCCTCATTTTCCTCTGTGCTGGAATAGCTTGATGCTGAGCCTCAAGTATTACATCTTTTAGGAACTGCGAGCCCCTTCTGACTCCTTGGCTTCCTTATTGGTTTCTCCACAGACCTTGCCTACTATTCCTCTGGGTTGGTTGAAATTTGCCTTTCTGAAGTTATGTCCTTGTTTTGCTGTTCTCATGTCCTCCTTTTCTTAGGATCTTGAATTCTATCAGATCATGATCACTTCCTCTCAAGTTCCCGACCACCTTCACTTTCGCAACTAATTCATCCCTCATGGTCAATACCAGATCCAAAATAGATGCCCCCCTATGTGATGTTATTGACATAAACTATGGCCATATAGATCATTGTTGCAACCACTGTTATATATTTGCACCTAATTTTGTATAAAGGAGGTCCGGTAAGGTGTCTATGACAAGGTTATGATTTGCTGGTTATGATGTTGTCTGTATGTGTGTATCATTTTTGTATGAAGTTATGAATATGGGCTACGTACTTGTATCCCAGGTAGCCTCAATGAAGCATTTGGTCAGCTTCTATTCAGGGACTATTCTCAGTAACTGCCCAATCAAGAAACACTTAACTGACAATGAACTTTGGGAGACGTCAGTCCGCCTCTGAGCTTTCCTGGCAACATTCAAACTATCATGTAAACAATGGTGTCACCCTGCAAACTGAGTCATGCATGGAGATGTGACTTGCCCATGTGATTCCAGACTCCATCTTGCTGCTGTGATTTTCCGCAGTAAGAACAAAAGGGGTCCTTCCATGGGCAGAGAATATAAAAGGCCCAGGAAACACCTCCATTTTGTCTTCAATCCTGCTTCTGATCTTTGGAGGAACCTTGCTGCAAACTGAAGCTCTGAACAAAAGACTGAATGACCCATCCCAGCTGTGGATGTACTCCAGAGATTTGATTTGTGTCTGCAGTTTATTCCATCATTGCTACAAGCCTGAACCAAGAACTTTGCCATTACTGTATGCAATTGATTCCATTTAACCAATTCTAACTCTATCTATATTTCTTTCTTTTATGAATACGCTTTTAGATTTTAGATTCTAAAGGACTGGCAAAAGTGTGATTTGTGGATAACATCTGATTTGTATGTTGACCTGGGTCTGGGGCGTGGTCCTTTGGGATCAGGAGAGCCTTTTTTCTTTTACTAGAGTGTTGGTTTTCATAACCATTTGTTCCCATAACGAGTGGTACTGGTGGTGATACTGGGAAACTGGAGTGTCTAAGGGAATTGCTTGTGTGACTTTTGGTTAGCCAGTGGGGTAAAACCAAAGTCTTCTCTGTTTGGTTGTTTTGGTGCCTTAGAAAATGGACAACCACCAGCCTTGGGCTGTACCTATTCTAAGCAACTTGTCCCGAATTGATGCTCTCAGAAGTGTCCCACCAAAGGCAACATCGTTACACCCTGGTTGTTTCCTTGTCCCTTACAAATGCTAGGAACTTGCAGGACATATTACACTTTGCTGTAATAGTCCTCCAACAGATATCAGGGAAGTTGAAATCCCCCATTAATACCAGCTTACATGCATTATCTGCTTATAGAATGCCACATCTTCGTCCTCTTCTTGATTTGATGTCTATAATAGACCCACACCATAACATTGCTACTTATTCTTTTCCTTTTTTTTTCCTAACCCAGAGACTGCACTCTGGATATACAGCACAACGCCTCCTCCTTTTTTCCCACATCTATTCTTCCAGAACAAGCTATATCCCTCAATGCTAGTACTCCAGTCATGGGAGTTGTCCTACCACATCTCTGTAATGCCAATTCAATTTTCTTCACATACCATGGCTTCTAGTTCATCCTGCTTGTTCCCCATAGGTATACAGGAATCAAACATATGTTGCCGAATGCCTTGTTGCTTTTCTTCTTGCCTCTTAAATGCAGTTGTGGTTTCTAGTCCCTTCTCCAGAATTTATGCCCCTTGCCTTCACTTACTCACATCTGGGCAAATTCCTCTGGGCCTCATCAACCAACTTGCTGGACATGTTCTCAATGCCACAGGCTCTGTCTGCGGTTTCCAGCTTGAGTCCCATACTGGTTCCCTTCATCATCCCAGCCCAATCCCTGGTCCCGCTGCTTGGATTTGACCAGCTAATCTGTTGATCCTGGTTTCTTTCTGTCTCCTCCCCTTTCTGGGGGTCAGGGAATGTGGTCTTAGTGGCTAGGGCCATCCAAGTCCGTCTCTGTGCCAACGGGAGGTTGGAGCAGCCACTGCCTCTTACAAACATAAACCCCCATGGTTCTGCAAAGCTGCAGTTGAAATTTATCTTTGAATTATTTACAGATATGTAAATTGTCTCATTAAATAATTTGCATAACACATCTCCCCCGAAGTGGCACAGAACTTGGCTGTGCAGGAGCAGATGTTTCTCTGAAGAACAAACTCACAAGCCTGTTTCCCTCCACCAACCTCAGGTCACTGCCTTGGAGCCAGGACACTGCATGGGGCATGAGGTCACTGTGTTGTTAGAAATGCACGTCCCCAGCTGTGTGTTACCAGGGCGTGTAGAGAGGCGAGGTGTTTGGGCTGCTTCCCCCTCAGTTCCAAGCACAAACAGGGAGAGCAGAGCCCTGAGAGCCAGCAGCCCCTGGCACCGAGACATATGGAACTAAAATCATCAAAACTTTGCAGTGTCCGGAGGACTGAGTCTGGGGAGAAGACAGGTGAGAACTAACCCTTCGGCCTTTGAAAGCAACCATCAGCCAAGGTCTCCAAGGGCTTCTTCTGCACCAGAAGGTGCCATGCAGGGTCCCATTGGTTTAAGTACTACACACTCTCCAAGACCCTAGTCCTGAATAGACTTGGGCAGGCCTGCAGTGTGAACAGTCCACTGGTTTCTGTGGGTTCCTCACAGGGTGTCACGGAGTCCCCGGGTGATGCTCTGTAACTGCTCCTCACCAAGCCAGGCAGGACTTTGGAGGGCCTCCTCTCCCTTGGAGCAGACTGTCTCCAGGGCAAGAAGCTCACACGGCTTCACCTCCTGAGTCTCTCCTTGGAGCATTCAGCATATGCCCCTCCGTGCGCTTCCCACAGCGAGTCCGCCCAGGCGGGGTCCTGGGGAAGCCACAGGGTCCTGCACCCCCACTTCGCAGTCAGATGTGACTCTCAGCCAGCCAGTAAAACAGGTTTATTTGATGACAGGAACACGGTCTAAAATAGTGCTTGTATGTACAGAGAACCGGACCCCTCAGCTGGGTCCATTGGGGGGTCAGTGAGCCAGACACCCACATCTGCACTTCACTCCTCATCCCCAGCCAGCTCCAGACTGAAAACCCCCTCCAGCCCTCCTTCTCTGCTCAGTTCCTTTCCCAGGCCAGGAGGTCACCTGATCTCTTTGTCTCCAACACCTTCAGTTGGCACCTTTGCAGAGGAGGGGCCCAGGCCATCAGCTGCTAGGAGACAGAGTGTCAGGCATTTATATGCACTAGCCCTTTGCTCTGCAACAACTATACACCCTTATCCCACCACCTAGATACTTAAGAACTGCATAGGGGACACGGAGGCATCAACATCGCATTCAGAGAAAACGTTAAGAACATTCCCAGTTCATCACACAGGGCATAATGCCCCATTTTTGTATTGAAAGGTCAGGTCCCAGATTCTTATCCCAGGTTCAATCACTCTGCTGTTTGGCGCCAGTTATACTGATGTGACTTTACTCAGTTAAGCAGCAGCCATTACCTGTCCCTCAGTAGCCTAGATCAGTTTCAGCAGAGATGTTCCATCCCAGTGACTCTTTCAACATAACACTGACCCGGTGAGCTGGAGCGGGCAGCAGTAATATTAACTGATGTCACCATCTCACCATTCTTGCCCTGTGTACTGTGACAAGGTTAGGCCAGATGGCTACAGGAGAGTGATCGAAGGCATATATTAACCCCAGGTTAGTAGGTCCCCTTTCCCTGGGTAAGGTAACAGGGAAGGTCCCAGAAAAATCAGGAACTTTCTGGAAACAATTCAAGCAGACAGGCTGATTAGAACACCTGCAGCCAATCAAGAAGCTGCTAGAATCAATGAAGGCTGGCTAATCAGGGCACCTGGGTTTAAAAAGGAGCTCACTTCAGTTTGTGGTGCACATGTGAGGAGCTGAGAGCAAGAGGCACAAGGAGCTGAGAGTGAGTGCTGCTGGAGGACTGAGGAGTACAAGTGTTAACAGACATCAGGAGGAAGGTCCTGTGGTGAGAATACAGAAGGTGTTTGGAGGAGGCCATGGGGGAGTAGCCCAGGGAATTGTAGCTGTCGTGTAGCTGTTCCAGAAGGCATACTAGGCATCTGCAGTCCACAGGGCCCTTGGCTGGAACCCAGGGTAGAAGGCGGGCCTGGGTTCCTCCCAAAATCTCCCAACTCCTGATCCAACATAGGAAGATCTCTGAGGCTAGCAAAATCCGCCAATAAGCGCAGGATCCACCAAGGTAGAGGAGGAACTTTGTCATAGTACATAGAGCCTCATGGAACTTCCCCAGGAGAGTCCCAAAGAGCTGGCAGCAAGCACTGGGCATGACAGACAATGACTCTCGGGTATCTTGTGAAATATCCTCTTGATAGAAAATGCCCATTAATATTTTTTTTGCAAAATTTTCCTCCTTTGTTTTTCTCTCCCCACAAAGCATTTCCCAGCCACATTCATCCTGAGATGTTACCCAGAGACATTCATCCTCAGACATAACCTAGTCACATTCACCTGAGACGTTACCTAGCCACGATCACCTCCAGATGTTACCCAGCCACGTTAACCCCCAACTTTAACCAATCACATTCATCCCCCAGATGTTTCCCAGCAATATTTCCCAGTGAAGTTGTGACAAAGTGGGGGTTTTCTTGGGGTTTTCTGTCTTTTCCAGGGTTTGCATGCACAGGGGGTGGGACTCAATGTACCTGGGTGTTACTGGTTTAACGAGGTGAGGGGAGAGGGAGTTTGTTGTTACAGAGGACCGGAGAGGGACTCGGGACCCCAGCCCAGGAGACACAACCGGTTCTGGCCAGTGGGAGGACAATGGGCTGCAGAGAGAGGACCCCGGTGACCTGACCAGCCGGTTCCAGCCAGAGGAGAGCTGCGAGGAAAGGGGACTCAGGCCTTCCTGTTTACGACCCTGTTTACCTGGAGAGAAGACAATGGACTGAGGCGGGGCTTGAGGCCGGGGATATCAGAGACCCAGCTGGGAAGCAGGGGGGCTCGGGCTGGCGAGGGGAAGCAGGCAGAGCCCACCTGGATGCAGGGAGACTGGGATGTGCTGTTATTGTGAGAGGCCAGGCCTGAGGCCCTGAGAGTTTCCTGTGCTGTGTTCAACTCTCAATAAACCCTCCTGTTTTATGCTGGCTGAGAGTCACTCTGGTCTAGAGAACAGGGTTGCATCAGCCCCTTTGGGGGTGAAGAGGCCCAGGGGGTCCAGAGTGCTTGGACTCCTGGAGGGGGCCCACGGCAGAGACAGACGTGCTAAGGATCAGAGAGGTGCGGCTCCAGGAGGTGGAGGGGCCTGACCCCGAGAGAGAGTGGACCCCTGAGAAGGGCTGTCTCACTGAAAGGGGCACCCCCCACGAACCGCATAGGGCCAAGTGTGGGCACGATCTGTGAGTCCGTGACAGAAGTTCATCCCCCAAACATGCCCTGCCATGTTCATTCCCAGATATTTCCCATATGTTCACCTGATCCCCAACAGGAACTGTACACTCTGAGGTCCTTGGGACAGGAGATTCCATTCCCAGATCTGTGACCCCTGATCGAGTCAGGTTTGAGGCCTGATTGTGGAGCCAGCTCATATTACCAGGCACTCACTGCCGTCAGTACACACAGTGATGTTCCTTTGGTGGGTTCAGCAAGTCCGTGCTCAGACCATGGGCTGCTCATTCTGGCTTAGTGCAATGGCAGCTGGTGAGGTGCCGCTCTATTTAGCTCAATGGAGTATGTGTATGTGGGGGGATGGTTCTGGGTGCAACCCAGCCCAGTGCATTAGTACTGTCAGTTTGGGTCCAGGTTAGTTTCACATACACATTGCAGCTGTTCCCACAGCAGGTTCTGGCTGTGCATCACATTTGTTGGGGGTGCGACTTCTGCTCATGCCAGCGTGAGAAAGCCCTGCACTGCCCCTCTCCCTGTCAGTGCCAGCCCACACTAATCAGCAGCGAAGTTAGTTGCCAAAATCTGATGTTCCCAATGGGAAAAGACGATTAACTCAAGAATCAACAGTGATATTTCAGCTTAGTGGAGAAATCCTTATGGCTTCCCGCACTGGGTGCATCAGGAGCTCAGTGGCTCATGGAGTTATCAGATTACATACATCAGAATCACAGCCGTTAAGTCTGTGTTTAAAAAGGCTTAGCAATTATACTGCTCTGTGCACTCCCACCCCACCAAGGAAACAAGGGCGCTAGGGAGCTGCTGTTGGGGAGGGGCAGGACCATGATCAATAAATTATCATTGCCAGCAAAGCCACCCTTCTGGCTTCTCCAGGAAAAAGTTCTTCTCTCGATAAGCCCTCTATAGCTCATTAGCGTTATCACTTTTGTACTGTGGTAACGCCTAGAGACCCAGCCATGGTCAAAGCCCCATTGCGCACAATGAGAAGTCAGTCCCTGCCTCAAAAAGTAAACATGCTAATCACAGAAATGTTGGAGAGGAAGAGACCTCGAGAGGTCACCTAGTCCAGTCTTCTGCACTAAGTCAGGGCTAAGTATGATCTAGACCATCCCTGAGAGGTGTTTGTCTAACGTGCTCTTAAAAACTGCCCATGACAGAGATTCCACAACCTCCCTAGGTAATTTGTGCCTGTGCTTAACCACTCTGACAGTTAGGAAGTTTTTCCTAAGGTCCAACCTAAATTTCCCTTGTTGCAATTTAAGCCCATTTCTTCTTGTCCTGTCTTCAATGGATAAGGAGGACAATTTATCACCCTCCTCTTTATTACAAACTCTGACATATTTGAATACTGTTATCATGTGTCCCCCCGCCCCCAGTCTTCTCTTCTCTAGATCAAACTAACCCAACTTTTTCAATCCTTCCTCATAGTTCATGTTTTCTAGACCTTTAATAGTTTTCGTTGCTCTCCTCCAGACTGTCTCCAGTTCGTTCACATCTTTCCCAAAGTGGAACTGGACACAGTATTCCAGCTGAGACTGTGCCAGTGCTGAGTATTATTTCTCTTGTCTTGCTGATAATATTCCTGCTAACACATCCCAGAATGATGTTTACTTTTTTTTTCTTTTTTTTGTCTTTGCAATAGTGTTACATTGTTGACTCACATTTAGTCTGTGGTCCTTTGCTTCTTCCTAGGCAGTCATTTCCCAGTTTGTGTTTGTGCAGTACATTATTCCCTCCTACGTGTAGGACTTTGCGTTTGTCCTTGTTAAATTTCATCTGAGTTATTTCAGACCGTTTCTCCAGTTTCCCAAGATCATTTTGAATTCTAATCCTGTTCTCAAAAAAGGCTTGCAACCCCTCCCGGCTTGGTATTGCCCACAAACTTTATAAATGTCCTCTGTATGCCATTTTCTAAATCATTGATGAAGATGGAAAACCTGTCTTATGAAAGGAGACTGAAAGAGCTTGGCTTGTTTAGCCTAACCAAAATAAGGCAGAGGGGAGATCTGATTGCTCTCTATAAATATATCAGAGGGATAAATACCAGGGAGGGAGAGGAATTATTTAAGCTTAGTACTTTTGTGGACACAAGAACAAATGGATATAAACTGGCCATCAGGAAGTTTAGACTTGAAATTAGACTAAGGTTTCTAACTATCAGAGGAGTGAAGTTCTGGAACAGCCTTCCAAGGGGAGCAGTGGGGGCAAAAGACATATCTGGCTTCAAGACTAAGCTTGATAAGTTTATGGAGGGGATCGTATGATGGGATAGCCTAATTTTGGAAATTCATTGATCTTTGACTATTAGTGGTAAATATGCCCAATGGCCTGTGATGGGATGTTAGATGGGGTGGGATCTGAGTTTCTACAGATAATTCAACAATTACGTGGGTGTTTTCACTACCGCCAGGCATTCTGCAGAGTATGTTGGTAACCAATAAAGAGGAGTTATTTTCCAAACAGCAGAGTTTTACTGAGTAACAAAAACACTGCAAAAAAATTCTGTGCAAGTTAAACACAAATTCTGTGCAAGTTAAACACAAATTCACTACGGAAAAGGATAAATGGACACAAATCAGATATCAGGAATGGCAATATACAAAAACCTGTAGGAGAGCACTTCAACCTCCCTGGCCACACTTTCACCACTACCGCACCCTGTCGTGGATTCCGAGGTGGAGGTGGTAATCTCAGCATGGAGGATTCTGCGGACGGGGAAGATGAGAGGAGGAAGAGGACGAGCTTGCAGAGAGCACACAGCAGTCCATTCTCCTCACATGGCAGAGCTTTATCTTACCAGACAGAATTACCCTCCAGCCCTCCCAAGCCAGTAGCCCAGACAATGAAGCCATGGAAGCGACCTTGGAGTGTACTTTTGTAATATAAACATGGTTTAAAAGCAAGTGTTTTTAATAATTGATTTGCCTGAGGACTTGGACACATTCGCGGCCAGTACAGTTATTGGAAAAGTTGTTAACATGTCTGGGATGGAGCAGAAATCCTCCAGGATATCTCCATGAAGCTCTCCTGGAGATACTCCAAAAGCCTTTGCGAAGTTAAAGAATGTATGGAACGGAGCTAGAGAAGGGGAAGAAAATTCATTGTCCATTGTAGCTACAACATGCAGCAGCCGTGGCTCTTGCATGTTGATGTATGTGAAACAGTGATTGGTCTGACTGTCCCATGGTGTGCAGTCATCGGGGTAGCGGACGCAGTCCCTGAAGCATGTGGTGTGTGAGCGCGGGGAAGGGGAAGGGAGCTGGCTGTAATGGAATTCTCCATGGAATGAAAGCGGGGGTGAGCCCAGGAATTATTGAACTGCAGCTCCACAGGAATCTGCAAGCATCTATGGGTAGTCTACACTACGGGATTATTCCAATTTTACATAAAATCGGTTTTTGTAAAACAGACTGTTACTAAAGTCGAGTGCACGCGGCCACACTAGCACATTAATTCGGAGTTTGTGCGTCCATGTACTTGAGGCCTAGCGATCGATTTCCTGAGCGTGCACTGTGGGTAGCTATTCGTAGCTATCCCATAGTTCCCACAGTCTCCTCTGCCCCTGGAATTCTGGTTGAGATCCCAGTGCCTGATGGGGCAAAAAACATTGTCGTGGTGTGTTCTAGTGTTACAGCCTCACCCCTGTTTTTTTGTTGTGTGTGTGTTTCCCTGTTGAAAGCATCCGGGGGGCAGACAAACAACATTTTGCACCTTTTCCCCTGGAGGAAATGTGCAAACACCATAGCACAGCAAGCATGGACTCTGCTCAGATCGAGACCTCAGTGTGACGTTGTAAACACCTCGGCATTCTTGTGCAGTCTATGCTGAACCAGGACCTGCAAAGCCAGGCGAGGAGGAGGCGAGGCTACGGGCAGCGCGGCGACGAGAGTGATGAGGACATGGACACAGAATTTCTCAAACCGTGGGCCCCTGCACTTTGGGAGATCCTGCTGGTAATGGGTAGGTTCTAGCCATTGAATGCCGATTTTTGGGCCGGAAACAAGCACAGACTGCGTGGGACTGCATAGTTTTGCAGATTTGGGATGATTCACAGTGGCGACTGCGAAACTTTCCCTAATGCGTAAGGGCAGATTTCATGAACTTTGTGACTTGCTTTCCCCTGCCCTGAAAAGCCATAATACCAAGATGAGACAGACCCTCACATTGAGAAGCGAGTTGGCAATAGACCTCTGGAAGCTTGCAATGCACAAGACAGTACTGGTCAGGTCGGGAAATCAATTTGAGTGGGAAAATCTACTGTGGGGGCTGCTGTGATGCGAAGTAGCCAAAGCAATCATTAAGCTGCTGCTACAAAGGTTGTGACTCTGAGGAAAATGTGCGGTCTATAGTGGATGGCTTTGCTGTATTGGGAATTCCATAACTGTTGAGGGGGGGGGGGGAATAGATGGAACCTCATATCCCTATTCTTGGCCCGGAGCACCAGGACACAGTATGTAAACCGCGAAGGTACTTATTTTCAATAGGTGCTGCAAGACTGGTGGATCTAACAAGGACGTTTCACACATCCACGTGGGATGACGCAGGAAGGGTTCATGACGCTTGCATCTTCAGGAACACTACTCTGTTTAAACGGCTGCAGCAGGGAATTACTTCCCAGAACAGAAAATAACAGTTGGGGATGTTGAAATGCTGTAGTTATCCTGGGGGACCAGCCTACCCTTGATGCCATGGCTCATGAAACCATACACAGGCAGCCTGGACAGTAGTCAGGAGCTGTTCAACAGGCTGAGCAAGTGCAGAATGGTGGTAGAATGTGCATTTGCCCTTTAAAGGGCGCGCTGGTGCACATTACTGACTCGCTCAGACCTCAGCCAAACCAATGTCTCCGTTTGTTATTGCTTGCTTGCTGTGTGCTCCACAATCTCTGTGAGAGGTAAGGGGGGACCTTTATGGCAGGGTGGGAGGCTGAGGCATAATCACCTGGCGGCTGATTACGTGCAGCCAGACACATAGGGCTGATTAGAAGCACACACGAAGCGGTGCGCATCAGAGAGCTTTGTAAAACGAGTTTCATCACAGGCCAGGGTACGTGTGACTGGCTGTGTTTGTTTCCCTTGATTGAGAACACCCCCCTTGATTGACTCCTCCCTGTAAGCAAACCCCCCCCCGCTTCGTATTACAGCTTGCTTAAGGAAATAAAGTCACTATCGTTTTAAAAATCATGTATTCTTTATTAAAAAGTCATTATAAAAAGAGGGAAGAGAACTGACAAGGTATCCCGGGTGTGGTTTGGGAGGAGGATAGGAGGAAGGAAAAGGCCACTAAAAAAATATTTCAAAGTAATGACAGCCTTTTGGTTGGGCTGGTCCACGGGGCTGGAGGGGTGGTGCACGAAGCCTTCCCCATGCGTTCTTACGACGTCTGGTGAGGAAGATATGGAACGATGTGCGGTGAGTGTGGAGTGGTTACACAGGGGCTGCAGCGGCACTCCTGTGACCCCTGCTGCTGTTCCTGAAGCTCACCAGACGTCGGAGGATGTCAGTTTTGATCACGCAGCAGCCTCCAGCGTTGCAATCCCGCCCACGCTGATCTTCCTGCCACACCTCTGACTTCTCTGACACCACCTCTCATCTCGAGCCTCTCTCCTCTCTCCATTGTCCCTCCTGTCCTCACGTTCACTGGCATCTTTTCCTGGTATTTGATACCACGTCCTTCACTCATTCAGATGAGCTCTTTCATTGCAAGGGTTATTTCCATGATTTCCGAGAACATTTTTCGTTCTCGAGTCTTTTTTTCCCTCCGCCATATCTGAAATAAGCCTTCGGGATGGAATAGAGAGGCTTGAAAAATTGCAGCTGCATGAGGGAGGTAAAAAAAAAAGGGAAGAAGTTTAAAAAGATACATTTTACAGAACAATGGTTATACTCTTTCACAGTGTGAACAACACTATTCCACCTTACATAGCACATGTGTGTTCACTAACAAGGTCGCATTTTTGCATCTTAATATTGAAGTGCCTGCGGCTCTGGTGTTAGAGATCTCACAACGCAGGTCCGGGCAGCGAAGAATTCAGCTTGCATGTGGCCATGGTAAGCCATTGTCTTTCGGCTTCTGCAGCCTTCATATACACAGTCCCTCCTTTCCCCAAATACCAAGCAAATCCCGTTCAGTACTGCTTCTTTCCTGTTAACATGCAGCAGCAGAAACACCCCCCCCCATCCATTCTCTGGATGATCGCTTTACCCTCCCCCACCGCGGTGGCTGGTATCATGGAAGATCACTACTAATCACCCCCCTTCCCCCCACCGCGATGGCTGTAGCAGGGAAGATCCCTGCTAGCAAATGCAAAAAAGCTCAGTGCCATTACCCCCCCTTCCCTCCCCCCGCTTGGCTACCTGCAAGGAAGTGTTTCTTTTGAAGCAACAGGCAAACAGCCAGTAAGAATGGCCATCTCTGTCCCTTAATTAAATTCCTGAATTTCAAACCAGTGTTTCCATGAATGATATCACTCTCCTGAGGATAACACAGCGAGATAAAAGAACGGATGTTGCTTGAATGCCAGCAATCACGGGACATACTACGCAGCTAGCTTTGTCATGCAATGATACCAGATTACTTGCTACATGCATGGCGTGGTCAAGTGTCCTACCATGGTGGACGGAATAAGGCTGCCTTGCCCAGAAACTTAACTTCGCAAAGGCTTTTGGAGTATCTCCAGGAGAGCTTCATGGAGATATCCTGGAGGATTTCTGCTCCATCCCAGACATGTTAACAACTTTCCAATAACTGTACTGGCCGCGAATGTGTCCCAAGTCCTCAGGCAAATCAATTATTAAAAACACTTGCTTTTAAACCATGTTTATATTTACAAAAGTACACTCACAAGGTCGCTTCCATGGCTTCATTGTCTGGGCTACTGGCTTGGGAGGGCTGGAGGGTAATTCTGTCTGGAAGATAAAGCTCCTGCCATGTGGAGGAGAATGGACTGCTGTGGTGCTCTCTGCAAGCTCGTCCTCTCCTCCTCTCATCTTCCCCGTCCGCAGAATCCTCCATGCTGAGATTACCACCTCCACCTCGGAATCCACGACAGGGTGCGGTAGTGGTGAACCCCCCCTAGAATTTTGCATGCAGCTCAGCGTAGAAGCAGCATGTTTTCGGCCCTGCCCCGGACCTTCCGTTTGCTTCTTTGGTTTTCTGGTAGGCTTATCTGAGCTCCTTAACTTTCACTCTGCACTGCACTGAGTCCCTGGCTTTCTCCATCATAGGCTTGAACATTTTTTTAGATTTTTTTTCATTTCGTCTTTTGGAACAGAGTTCTGTTAGCACTGAATCCTCTCCCCATATAGCGATCAGATCCAGTACCTCCTGTGCGGTCCATGCTGGAGCTCTATTTCAATTCTCAGGAGACTGCATTGTTACCCGTGCTGATGAGCTCTGCGTGGTCGCCTGTGCTGGTGAGCTCTCCACGCTGGCCAAACAAGAAATGAAATTCAAAAGTTCGCTTGGCTTTTCCTGTCTACCTGGCCAGTGCATCTGAGTTCAGATTGCTGTCCAGAGCAGTCACAGTGCTGCACTGTGGGATACCGCCTGAAGGCCAATACCGTCGATTTGTGGCCACACTAACCCTAATCCGATATGGTAATACCGATTTCAGCGCTACTCCTCTCATCAGGGAGGAGTACAGAAACCGGTTTAAAGAGCCCTTTATATCCATATAAAGGGCCTCGTTGTGTGGACGGGTGCAGCGTTAAATCAGTTTAACTCTGCTGAAATTGATATAAACGTGTAGTGTAGACCAGGCCGCAGAAGCCCCATTGTGTCCTGTTGCGTCTCTCTCTCCAACTCCAGGGCCTTTGTCCTACCTTTTTCCTTCTGCCTATAGTCTGCAGTGTTTATTCTCCAGGCCCTGTGCTCATGGTCTGATGCAGTGGTGGCTTGCAGGATCTTGGTGAACATGTCATCCCAAGTCCTCTTCTTTCTCCTCTTTACCTGGCTCAGGCATTCCACGGGTGTGGAGGGGAAACCTGCCAGGCTCCTACCACAGCACCAGCAGCTAAAACCCATGGAGGTGCTACCATTGTCAGTATTGTCACAACAGAAAGTGAAAGTTCAGGTTCAAAACTCCCCCCTTCCCTTGCTCCCCTGAAGTTTTAAACAAGACCTGCTTATTGACACTTCTGCTTCGGAGAGCTTGTTCCCGGTGCCACACACAGAACCAGCCGTGGGACGTGGGGCCTGCCAGGGGTGAGGGAAAAGAGGAGGGAATTGCTGGGTTGAATGGAACTCTGAGTATAGGGCAGTGGCACTGAATCCTGGCACCATGTTCCACTGGCAGAGGTGATTTTAGCTGATGTCTCAGTCCTGAGGGTTACAAAGGCACAGAAAGCACAGCTGCTGCTGGGGTCCTTAAGCCACTCAGGTCCCTATGCTGCTAGCCTGGGCACTGCCATGGTGCCAGCTGAAGTTATCACCGACTGATGTGGGAAAATGTCTTCCTGCTGAGGAAGAAATAAAGCTGCTATCCCTGGAAACCTTCAGGAGAGGATTGCAGAGTATTTCCATGGAAGCTTCATCAAGATCTGCAGGAGGATTCACAGGACATCCCTGTGCACATAGACAAGCTGCTTCACATGGCCCCCTCCCATCTAACTCTTCAAGAGAATGAAAAGCCGATAACAACTCTACCTATCTTTGTTGTACCACTTCCGCCTGTAGTACATCAATGCAAATGGATCTCTGTGTCCAGCTAAGTTGGGAGAACCATCACTGCCATGGGACATACATGCACACACTTACCCAAGATTCCTTCCCCTTCATCAGGCTCACCCGTACTCCACTGACAGGTCTGCTGGACTGCGGTAGAGCCTCAAACAGGTCCTGGCTCGTGACACAGGTGGACTTCCTGGTCTCATGTCCCCCTGCCTGCTCCTCCTTGTCATCCTTGCTGCGACTCAGGCTCCTTGGAGGTATCCCTGCTGCTGTGGGGATGATCGGGGGTCTCTGCCAAGCATGGCAAGCAGCTCTTTGTAAAAGTGGTAGGTCTGCAGCTCAGCTCCAGAGCAACTGTTGGCCTCCCTGGCCTTGTGGTACATGCCGCAGTTCCTTCACATTCATGTGGTGCTGCTGCAGGTCATACAATCATAGAAGATTAGGGTTGGAAGAAACCTCAGGAGGCATTATGGGATTATACTCCATATTCTCTATGAAAATATGTTTGTGATAGGAATATGACGTAAGATGTATGTAACGGCCTTGGCCGGGGCTGAGCCCTTGGGTAGGGCCGGGCGGCAAACGAACAGGTTTCGGGGCTCCGGCCCTTTGGGGCAGGGCAGAGCTACAAGCAGCGCAGGGGCTCCGGCCCTTTGGGGCAGGGCAGAGCTACAAGCAGCGTAGGGGCTCCGGCCCTTTGGGGCAGGGCAGAGCTACAAGCAGCGCAGGGGCTCCGGCCCTTTGGGGCAGGGCAGAGCTACAAGCAGCGCAGGGGCTCCGGCCCTTTGGGGCAGGGCAGAGCTACAAGCAGCGCAGGGGCTCCGGCCCTTTGGGGCAGGGCAGAGCTACAAGCAGCGCAGGGGCTCCGGCCCTTTGGGGCAGGGCAGAGCTACAAGCAGCGCAGGGGCTCCGGCCCTTTGGGGCAGGGCAGAGCTACAAGCAGCGCAGGGGCTCCGGCCCTTTGGGGCAGGGCAGAGCTACAAGCAGCGCAGGGGCTCCGGCCCTTTGGGGCAGGGCAGAGCTACAAGCAGCGCAGGGGCTCCGGCCCTTTGGGGCAGGGCAGAGCTACAAGCAGCGCAGGGGCTCCGGCCCTTTGGGGCAGGGCAGAGCTACAAGCAGCGCAGGGGCTCCGGCCCTTTGGGGCAGGGCAGAGCTACAAGCAGCGCAGGGGCTCCGGCCCTTTGGGGCAGGGCAGAGCTACAAGCAGCGCAGGGGCTCCGGCCCTTTGGGGCAGGGCAGAGCTACAAGCAGCGCAGGGGCTCCGGCCCTTTGGGGCAGGGCAGAGCTACAAGCAGCGCAGGGGCTCCGGCCCTTTGGGGCAGGGCAGAGCTACAAGCAGCGCAGGGGCTCCGGCCCTTTGGGGCAGGGCAGAGCTACAAGCAGCGCAGGGGCTCCGGCCCTTTGGGGCAGGGCAGAGCTACAAGCAGCGCAGGGGCTCCGGCCCTTTGGGGCAGGGCAGAGCTACAAGCAGCGCAGGGGCTCCGGCCCTTTGGGGCAGGGCAGAGCTACAAGCAGCGCAGGGGCTCCGGCCCTTTGGGGCAGGGCAGAGCTACAAGCAGCGCAGGGGCTCCGGCCCTTTGGGGCGGGAGCTCAGGCACCCACGTCTGCCTTCTCCGGCGGCCTCCTTCTAAAACTGAGGGCTGGGACCGGGTTTTTATACTTCCTGTCCTGCCCCCTGACTTCCTGGGGCGGGAACAGGCAGATGGGGGCCTTGAAACTTCCGGTCCGCCTTGACTTCCTGGGGGCGGGGATAGGCGGCCGGGCCTCTGCCCGGGACTGCAGGGTTCCTAGCCTATTCCCTGTCTCAGGAGCGTGGGGGAGGGGACCCCCCTCGCTACAATGTACTTTAAGCAAGATGGACCATGTAAGGTATCCTTGGAAAGCTTATGATTTACTGAATATGATTATCCTATTTGTATGCATGTATCATTTCTGCATCTGAAGTTAGGAATATGATTATGTATCTATATTTCAGCTACGCTACTTTGGGTAATGCCCCCTGCTAACACTTCAAGTACAACAATGGAAAAGCCTGACCGTGCTGATGGCCCATCAGCACGAGACAATGAACTGTAAAAGAGCTTAGTCTTACTGTGAACCTGGGGTCAGCCTATGAAGAATGGCTACAGAGGCCCTACAGAGGCATGTGACCATGTCATCTGATACTGGAACCCATCTTGAATTCTGTACTTTTCCATGAGAAGCTGGGAGGGAGGGGGAATACCATCAGATTAGGTCTGAATAAAGACTGGGAGTGATTGGGTCATTACAAAACCTAAACTTAATTTCCCCAGTACTAATTTCTCCCTACTGTTACTCACACCTTCTTGTCAACTCTCTGTAATGGGCCACTCTCTTACCACTTCAAAAGTTATTTTTCCTCCCTTGGTATCCTGTTGTTAATTGATTTATCTCATTAGACTGATCTCACATTTGGTAAAGCAACCCCCATCCTTTCATGTATTTATACCTGCTCCTGTATTTTTCACTTCATGCATCCAATGAAGTGGGTTTTAGCCCATGAAAGCTTATGCCCAAATAAATGTGTTAGTCTCTAAGGTGTCACAAGGACTCCATGTTGTTTTTACCAATTCGTTGAACTTTTTACTTTTGGAATCGCTATACTTTGTTAAGTAACCTTTCACTGGCTCTCACTCTGAACACCTCTCAGTGCTATGTTGGAAGCTGGGGCGTGCTGCTCTTTGGAAGCAGTGTGTCTGTAAGTACTGGGAGGCACCAAGGAGATGTTCAGAGGGCTTGGCAGTTAGAGTGTGCTTACTGCCAACCTGCAGAGGGACAGCGGCACCTGGGCTGGGAGAGGCATGCTTGGGTTGCTGGTGGGGTCAGAAAGCTGAACAGGCACAGCCTGGGTAGCCTGGGAAGTGTCACACCCAGCCCTCACAGAGCTGCATCCCCTTTCTGGGATGTCTGCCCTTCCCCTGTGATGTGGGATCCTGCTGATGAGATGGACACAGAGTCACACAGATTGGAAGTAGGTAGACACAATGCGTGCACATACACACATACAAACACATCGGATACACGTATGCGCACACACAGTCCTGACACACACATTGGATACACACAAACACACACACCAGATACATGTATGCACATACACGCACCCCTCACACACACATTGGATACACACACAGAGAGAATATCAGAAAAAATATGCAAACACATGCACACAATGGTGAGCACACACCCCCCACACACATTGTGTGGTTACTGCTCATTTCTTCCCCTTCCACAGCTCTTCTGGGAAAGAATGCCCCTGAACAGCTGCAAGCTGGGGCCTGGCCGGCAGCTGCGGCTGAGCTCCCAGAGCAGCCCAGTTCAGCACGGGGCTGGGGAGCTCACACCGAACGCTGGGAATTGGGCACGTTGTCAATTGCTGCTCCTACTTGGCTAATATAAAACTAACTATACCCAGAGTCCAGCTGTGCCCCAGATCCGCCTGCTACCCAGAGACGGTCCTTCCCTGGCTGGCCTGCTGCCACTACTCTAACAGGGCTGCTAGCAATGCCCCCCTTGCCCTGTGATCAGCTCCATGGCCCTGGTGTGTGTGCACTAGGACTGGGCACTTTACCCCTTCAAACTAAACTGCTTCCTGCAAGCCAGACCTGGGGAGGCCAGGCGTCCGGCTAGAGATGGCCAGACACAGTCCTGCCATGGCTGGGTACTGCTAGTGCAGCAGAGATCATGCTGAGGCTGGGGTGTGTGTGCCAAGCATGTGTGTGTGTGCCCATGTATGTGTGTGTGTGTGTGTGTGTGTGTGTATCTGAGACTGTGTATGGCGCTGTGTGCATGTGTGTGTGTGACCGTGTATATACACATCCATGTGTGTGTGCAGTTGTGTGCATGTGTGTTCGTGTATGTGTGCATCCAGTTGTTTGCATGTGTGTGCCCGTGTATGTGTGCATCCATGTGTGTCCGCCATTGAGTGCATGTGCATCCGTGTGTGTATACCTGTGTGCATACGTGTGTAGCAAGGGCAGCTGGGGACACGAGGGGGCCAGAGGGTCAGCACACTTCCCCTCTGTAGTCCAGAGGGAGGCAGGAGCAATATCAGTGCCTGTCCTGTCCTCAGGGTGAGTCTCCCTCTCCCTCCACGGCTCTCGCTGAACCTACACATAGTCCCACCCCTACGTCCTGCGAGCACCCATGTTGTCCCATCTCCTTCAGGCTGGGTAAGCAGTGATGTGGCCTTGGCACCCTGCCCCCAGCTGGTGAGTTTCCAGCTCTGCTCTCCAGCCGGACGTGATGGAGCAGAAGCAGTGGGAGCAGCTGAGCGAGGTGGCTTTGGCCTGCCTGGCCAGGGGAGCCATGTGGCTGACGTGGGAGCCTTGCTCCTCCAGCATGGCCATCTCCCTGTTCATTGCTGCTGCTTGCTGCCCTCTCGCCTCCCCTTGCAGCTAGGTTGCAGCTGCCCATCCCTCCAGAGGGCCCCCGACCCTCCTCCTCCCCCGTCACTCTGCATCAGGGGCGGGGAGCAGCCTGTCCCGTGCATCTTGCAGGGATTAGATAACTTTGGTGGCTCCCATTGGGCTCGGCTCGTGGGAGGCACGAGCTTCAGGCAGCAGCAGATGCCACAGTGCACAGGGCTGGGGAGCAGTGAGGCGCTGAGCTGTACAGGACACGTGCTGATGGAGCGTGTATCTGGGTCCTGTTGCTGCTGGGGAAGGACACATGGCACTAGACCAGGGAGTCGACCAGGGGGAGCCCCAAGGTCAGAGATTCTTGTTGCAGCCAGGACTGAGTTGTAAGTGTAAGTGGGGGAATGGTCCCGCTATTGTGGGGAACTTTCCTGGCTTATACATGACCCTGGTAGAATGGACTGGCTCAAGGATCTGAGTCCTCACTCCCACTCCCTTTACCCAGAGGCCTGTCTGACCTTGAGGGTTCCCCTCCCACTCTCCTGTGGTAGAGTCCTTGTAACCCCGACAAGGCTGGGCCCAGGATTCCTGAGGGGCTCCACCCCCAACCTTGTCATGGTCCCGTAGGGCAGGGGCAAGGGTGTCCCCACTCCGGGGTGCTCTCTGCTCTGGATGCTTCCCTGACCCACTGATCATCACATACAGTTCAAAGTAAGTACAATTTATTAAACAGCATTCAATTACAAAAATCAGGAGAAAAAGGGAACCCCGTCACCCTACTCCGTGGCACGGGGACATCACAACCAGTGACTCTGGCATGTAAGGGCAGTTCACAGTCCGTCCCTCACATGGCCCCAGCACTGCTGCTGCTCTGCCTCCAGCTCCCTGGGCTGCTTCTCTGGCCCCTCTGGCTCTGGTTGCTGCAGCTCTGCTCCCAGGACTGACCAGCTGCTCCCTGGGCTGGTTCTCTCTGGCTCCTGCTCTCTCCTTAGCGTGACCTGCGGGGGCCCAGGCAGTTCCAGTTCTCACGGAAGATGGGACCCCCACAGCCTTCTGACTCCCTCATTAGGCTGCCCACCCTGTCAATCAGACTGACCTGGAGCACTGGCCTCCCCCCATTGCCCCTGGGGACTGTCAGTCTCAGGGTCCTGGTTTCCCATTGACCCTTCCCCTTCCTTTTGGTACTGGGAACTAGCCAACCATACCCGCCACTGAGTTTTAGTAAGGGGACAACAGTCCCCTTACATAAGGACCAGCTGCTGCTGAGATGGGCCCTGCTGGGCAGGGCCCATGATGCAAAGGGAGCTGTGAGTTTTGGCCCTCACGCCACATGTCATGTGCCATGGGGAGGGGGAGGATGACCCATTACCATTTGTCTATAATAACAGTTATATTAATATCCTGGGTTCCATCCCCAGTGGTGTGAGGGAGCGTGGTACAGTGGTTAGAGAAAGGGGCTAGTCAGTAGCAATCCCTGATTCGAGCGCTTAGAGCAAAGGACTGGGAATCAGGACTCCTGGGTTCTTTACCTGCCTTTGTGAGAGGAGTGGTGTCTCGTGGTTGGAGCAGGAAGCGCTGGAAGTCAAGACTCCTGGGTTCTATTGCTAGTCCTGTCACTGACTCTGTGTGGGGCTTGGTCAGGCCACTTCCCTGCTTCGTGCTTCCATTTCCTCCTCTCTAGGATGGTCGGTGTTACTGACCTGCCTTGGGCAATTCTGCTAACGTGGCTGGAGGGTGATTGCTCTGAACTGTCCAGTGGACAGAGCCATGGAGAGGCCAGTTTGCTTTGTGGATTGATCTCACTGACTCAAGATGTCAAGTGATTTGAGCAGCACATGGGTTTTCTCTGTGATCGCCCCACGCTGAATATGAGCCTAGCTAATCCCCCTCGGGAACCAGGGAATAAAACATGGTGCTTCTCATCCCCACGGCACTGGCTCATCTTCCTCGGTCGCTCTCCACTTTTGAAGGCTGTGCACTGGCTGGTTTGGAGTGAGCAGTGTATCTGGGCAGTCAGTTCCTAGTGGAAAGGGCCCAGAGCCCACACCCCTAGCAATCGCTTGTTCCCAGGACGGCTTTCTCCAATGAGTGGTTGCCCATCTCTGGACCCGGCAGGGGAGAAGAAAGCCAGATCAGCACTGCCTGGGGGAATGCTCAGTGCCCTTCCCCATGGCAATGGGTGCTGGGTGGGGGAGGGTGTCTCCCCAAATCTGTGTCTTTTTACCAGTGGTGCGGGAATGTGTGAGAGACGTGTAAGTGCTTGGCACATGGCTGTTCTGCTGAAGGTGAGAAGGGCTCTCTATCACTGCAATAGCAAACCCATGGTACCACGCCTCAGAGCCCAGATCAATTGACTCGGTCTTGTGGAGCTTGGCTTGAGAAGCTAAAAATAGCAGTGTAGACGTTTGATCTTGAGCTGTACCCTGGGCTTTTAGACCCACTCCCTCATGGGGTTGTGACCCTGGGCTCCAGCCACAGTCTAAACATCTCCACTGCAATTTTTAGCCCCACAGCCCAAACCTTGTGATCCCAAGTCAACTGGTCTGGGCCAGCTGAGACTGTGCTGGGTCTGTTATTGCAGTGTGAACATACGCATAAAGATCTGCTCTAGCTCAACCAGACTTGCTAGTCGCAGGGCAGGAACCTCTGGGTGGTGCTTTGCAGGAGCTCCAGTTGGATGGGTAGAACAGTCCCTTCTAGCGTTAATATCTATTAAGCATGCCATGGCTCTGGGCAGTGCTGCTAGAGCCCTGCGGCCTCTAGGTGTGTCTATAAAATACATAGTAACATTGATTGCAAACCTGAGCCACAGAGGGAAGGGACTTGGCCAAACTTGCAGAGGTGGGAACAGAACCCTGGTAAATGGACCTCTCTGCTGTCAGATGGGTAATATGGAGCTAACTCACTTGTGCAATCTACTATATGGAGAGTGGTCTGGGATGGGTGCATGCACATGTGACCCCCTCCCCCCCCCGCTCCATTCTGAATGTGTGATTCACCCCATCCCAGCACCCATTACACTCTGTTCTGAGATGTGCAGGGCCCAATTCTGCGCCTAGTGAAGTCAATGGGAATCACTCTCCTTGTTTTCACTGGAGGTGGCCAAGGCCCTGACACCAACACTGTTACAGCTGGAGTAAGAGTCTGTGCAACATGGTTGGTTGGAGGCCAGCCAACGGGCCAGCTGCCCTGGATTCCGCAAGAGCAGAAAAAGAGAAAAAACGAGAACAATCCACAGCCCTGAGCAAGACCATTTAAAACAAGAGCCACAGCTTTATTTGAGCCAACAAGCCGGTTTTGCTTTCTTTACAAAAGGACAGAATGTTTGCTCTTAGTACAAAACAAAATGAACCAATATTAAATCTAGGGGCTGTACAAATAGGTCCTTTGGAGTTCAAGACATTACAAAATTCCAAACGCAATACAAATTTCCTCTGCAAAATAGTGAAGCTTCCCCATAAAGGGCTCTCTAGGCCAACAGTCGTAGAGTGGGATTCCAAAAATAGTTGCCTGGCTTTCCTTGAAAAGAAAACACAAATAATTGCATTGCATAGCCTTTAAAAGTTATTGCTTGTATAGAAGTGTTTAGGGACGGAATCAGGAACTGGTGGGCAAGGTTCTACAAAGATCTTCGAAAAAACAAAAAAGGGCCACAGTAAATATGCAATTCCTTGGTTAAATTCTTGGTTTAATAACCAGAAAATGGGCACAGAGGCAGCAGAGGGAGAATAAATTAAATAAATAATGTCTAATAAATAATCATGGAGCAACAGCACTGCAAAAACCTACATGCATTTCCCCACAAAGCTAAACTCCAACTAGACACTTTAAAGTTGATTGGGAAACAAGCAGGTTATTTAGCACGTTCCACATTTTCTGTAAAAAGGAAAGAAAATACATTAGACCCAGTTAAATAATAAATAAGACAGGAATTTAAGACACACTTATTTTGGCAGGATCTGTTTTCACAACACAGGGTATGATAAATATAATGCAAACCAGAGTAAAGCATTTGCTCTGGCCATATGTCTATGGTTGAGTTTAAAACTCTTTTTAATGATTATGTCCAAGTTT
Source organism: Chelonoidis abingdonii (assembly GCF_003597395.2). Taxonomy (NCBI): domain Eukaryota; kingdom Metazoa; phylum Chordata; order Testudines; family Testudinidae; genus Chelonoidis; species Chelonoidis abingdonii. Next base: position 16,352,439 of record NC_133794.1, on the reverse strand, counting down.
TAGCACAACTAAGACTCTTCTGCAAGGTAAAGAGTCTGACAGTTTGGAGTCTTCTGTTTCTCCGCAGGTTACATGGAACTGCACCACATGTTTCTGCACATGGTCTCAGACATGGCCTTAAAAGGGTTTCATGCTCTGATAATCTCATGCTGGTTTTGATCGACACAAAAAGTCCTGCGGGACTGGATTTCACTGGGGAGGGGAGATCAGCAGCCTCGCGACAGGAATAGATGTGGGAGGCGATTTGATTTCCTTGACGCTTTGAACCTGGGCTGATCTTCTAGTGCCTGATTGAGAGGGGGACGGTGAAGACAAAGTGTCCAGGATTTCAAGCTTGTTTTCTCCATTGAGTTAGACACTTCAGGAGGGAATAATAGTTCTGTTCCTCCTAGGAGTACAGGGAAAGTTTGGGAGCTGGGAGGATATCAAACACATTGAAGAGCTGGCTGGGAGAACCCGTCACCACATATGTCTTTTTGCACATTTATTTTAGTGTTGTCTGTAACTGGTTCAGATAATCGCCACCTTCCCCAGCCAGTACAGCCACAGCTGGACTTGAGAGACCACTAGGGAAAAGCTGAACTGCCTTTCCCAGGAGCACAGTCCATGGGCTCATCATTCAGAACTAAAAACCCTGCATGCTGCCCTCAGAACAGTGGTGATTTATCATGTGGTTGAGTACCCACACTCTGGGAGTATCTTGCATCTAAATTGTGTTAGTGGGATTCCTCAGGATGAAGTCTGGGTGCAAAGGTAGGATTTTGGTGCCAAGACACCCCAAAGAAGTAGCTAAAGCTAATGGCAACAGACAAATAGAAGGTTTGTCCAGTGGCTACTGCACTGATCGTTCTTCGCCCCCTGGCAGGGATGGAGATTTCCGCAGTATCTTTTTCTGGTTCTAGTCTAGCTGTCTGTGTTTGTCTCTCTTTCTTGATTCTTGATTCGAGCTCCTTTGGGAGGCAGTTATGAAACATTGAGCCAAAGCGATCATCCCAGTGTGCTCTTTACGGTCAATAAACGAAGAAGGAGACAGGCATGGAGTTTCCAGGGGCAAACGTGAAAACCAGCAAAATAGCACAACTAAACAATTGTCAAGACAGTGTGAAAAGGGCGAGCTGAGAGTTTCATAGAGGTGTCTCAATGAAACTAGTCCAAAGATCTTTCATACAGCTTTGGAGAAGTGATATCCTCGTCCCAGTCGTGTTCACTCCAGAAACATCTACACTGCCTGGCTGCATTTCTCTTGATTCTCATATGTTCATGTCTACCTGTCATCTTTCTCATTATTCATTAAATATGGCATTGAGCTGGGGCCCAACCACATGATGTGGGTAGGACTCGTAGCTCATGTCTATGGGGAGCTCGTAGCGGGGCACTGTGCTTTGGAAATGAGACGTGTGTCCATGAGCTCCAGCCAGGCTCACCGAAGGGTAGTGGGCCATGAAGGTGTAGGATTTGTCCAGGTCTGGAGACCCATCCTGCTTCAAGGAGAAGTTCCCACTGATGCTCAGGGGAGGTGTCAGAGGCCCTTCATATGGTGGAGTGGTGCAGTCTGGGTGATGGCTCCCAAAGGAAGGATCCACCAAACTTTTGAAGGTGGGAGGCTTTAGATGTAAGAGGTGGGTTTCCATGTTCCCATAGGGGGGGCTTGGCAGTCCCGGGGATTGGTACTGGAAGGTATGGCTGGGTATGGCAGAGTCACACACTGGGGACTTTTCTTCATGCTTCTCAAGGAAGAGGGACTGAGGCCCCAGCTGCAGACAGCCAGCAACTAGGTTACTGGTTGGCTGTGACAAACCTTTGCAAAGCATCTCCACAAAGCCCTTCCCTTCTGGGGTCTGCCCAGTCTCCAGCACCTCAGACAGAGCCCATATGTAATTCCTTGCAAGCCTCAGAGTCTCAATCTTGGACAGCTTCTGAGTCTTGGAGTAACAAGGCATCACCCGCCTCAGATTATCTAGAGCATCATTCAGACCATGCATCCGAGTGCGCTCCCTGGCATTGGCCTTGACCCGTCGGGCCCTGAACCTCTCCAGCCGTGCCTTGGTCATTTTCTTCTTCTTTGGTCCTCTTCTCTTAGGCTTTTCTCCATCCTCCTCCTCTTCCTCGTCCTCGATGCTGTCATGTTCTTCGTTCAAGCCAGCCATCATTTCATAGGGGGCTTGTCTGCTGTCTTCTTCCTTCATTTCATCTTGGGAGCTCAGGGCTTCATCCATCCATGACTGGGAGCTGACAAGCTCTGACATCTCTTTGGGTTTGGCATATGTCTTGGTCATCTCTGATGTCTGCAACAAAGAAACCAGTGGATGTTACTAAGGCCCAAGCCAGGGACTCATTCATCACTTCATATGCATCTGAAATTGAATGCAAGATCACCTTCCAATAACATTAATATTACAGAACAAATCTATGAATGACAGGCAGTATCTATCTCTGCAACTCTCTGTCTCTCTATGTTTTTATTCCATGCCTATCACTGTGGGATCTGGGCACCATGTGCATAGATTTCAGGGGTGTTGACTCCTGCCAGCTGGGATGAGCTTCTCCCAAGAGCACAAGGCAGAGGAATCTCCTGTACTCTCTAGTTAAGGAGCAGTAGACCCCAAGTTCTGTCCATCTCCTCCATTCCCCTTTCATACTGCATGGATGGGGTTTACTGGTGAGCAGAGTGTTCCTTATTATGCACAGTTGTGTGTCCAGCCCCTGGATTCAATCCCCACTTACTCCTGGAAGTTAAGTGTTCATTTTGCCTAAGGGAGGGAGCATGGACATACCAGACGGTTGTGGAACCACTGCCCCTGCTACATAGAATTAGAACTCAGTGAGAGTTTGTTTGTCACCTCTGGAGTACTGGAGGAGAAGAGCCCTAAAGCCTTATGCTGATGTGCAGATCTGCTATTCAGGGTCTCATGGGTTCCAGTGACTGAGTTTTATGGATTTGTTTTACTCCTTTAAATTTCACTGTGAGTGTTTCAAGTCTGAATTCAGTCTGGCTCCCTGAGGCTCATGACCGGCCCAGCAATGCTGGGGCTCCATTCTGCACAGCATGGAACAGGGATGGATTTGTCTGATTGCTTCATGGCTGGTTGAAAAAAAAAATGAAGAGAAGATCCTACACTGGAGATATGCAGGAGGGGGGGAGAGGGACAGATCTCCACAGAGCAACTTGGGATGAACCAGGCAGACCTCATCCTGAAAGTCCCCAGGATACACACAGGAATGCTATCTCAGCCCCTCTGGAGGGGGGTAGCATATTCCCTGCACCACCATCTTCCCAATCCATCAGTAAATGCCCTGTGGCCGATGAGCTGGAGCATAGGGCCCTCAAACTTTTTAATGCAGCTGACTTGGGGGGATAGGGGTCCTAGCTAGCTGGGAGAGGGCTCCTATCACAGCAAAAGTTGAGAATTACTGAGCTAAGGAAAGGCTAAGATTTACTCTTGTAAAGTGTGTGCACGTGTGTGTGGACGTATGTGTGTGCCATTTAGTGTGTGTGTGAGTGTATGTGCATTCTTTCTGCCTGGTTGTGGAATTGTGTTGCTGTTTGGAAGAAGGGTGCCTCTGCGCTAGCTTGGCTTAGCACCTCTGTGTTCAGGACTCTCATGGCTTCTTTTTCAGAGGTGCTGAGCTCTTGTGGCTCCCACTGACTGTGGATGGGACTGTCAGTCTCCAGAGCTCTGGAAGCTGGGCCTTGGCTGCACATATGGATAGGGCATCCCCCTGCAGGAACAAGCTCTGATCCAAGACCTGGCGTTTGAGTTCCACCTCAACACACAGTAAAGCAGGTTCAAATGTTGAAAAAGTAATAGCAAAAAAAAATTTAAGTACATCAGAAGCAGGAAGCCTGCTAAACAAACAACTAGTGGGGCCACTGGACGATCAAGATGCTAAAGGAGCACTCTTGGATGATAAGGTCATTGCAGAGAAATTAAATGCCATCTTTGCGTCGATCTTCATGGCCAAGGATGTGAGGGAGATTCCCAAACCTGAGCCATTCATTTTAGACGACAAAACTGAGGAACTATCCCAGACTGAGGTGTCAGTAGAGGAGGTCTGGGAACAAATTGATAAACCAAACAGTAATAAGTCACCAGAACCAGATGGCATTCACCCAAGAGTTCTGAAGGAACTCAAATATGAAATTGCAGAACAACTAACTGTGGTTTGTAACCTATCATTTAAATCAGCTTCTATACCAGATGACTGGAGGATAGTTAATGCGACGCCAATTTTTAAAAAGAGCTCCAGAAGTGATCCCAGCAATTACAGGCCAGTAAGCCTGACTTCAGTACCAGGCAAACCGGTTGAAACTATAGTAAAGAACAGAATTGTCAGGCACATAGATGAACATAATTTGTTGGGAAAGAGTCAACATAGTTTTTGTAAAGGGAAATCATGCCTCACCAATCTACTAGAATTCTTTGAGGGAGTCAACAAGCATGTGGACAATGTAGATCTAGCGGATAAAGTATACTTATATTTTTAGAAAGCCTTTGACAAGGTCCCTCAACAAAGGCTCTTAAGCAAAGTAAACTGTCATGGGATAAAAGGGAAGGTCCTCTCATGGATCTGTATCTGGTTAGAAGGTAGGAAACAAACAGTAGGAATTAATGATCAATTTTCAGAATGGAGAGAGGTAAATAGTGGTGTCCCCCAGGGTCTGTGCTGGGACTAGTACTATTCAACATATTCATAAATGATCTTGAAAAAGGGGTGAACAGTGAGGTGGCAAAATTTACAGATGCTACAAAACTATTCAAGATAGTTAAGTTGCAAGCGGACTGCAAAGAGTTACGAAGGGATCTCACAAATCTTGGATCACTAGGCAACAAAATGGCAAATTAAATTCAGTGTTGATAAATGCAAAATAATGCACATTGGAAAACATAATCTCAACTATACATATAAAATGATGGGGTCTACATTAGCTATTACCACTCAAGAAAGAGATCCTGGAGTCATTGTGAATAGTCCTCTGAAAACATCAACTCAATGTGCAGCGGCAGTCAAAAAATCTAACAGAGTGTTGCAAATCATTAAGAAAGGGATAGAAAATAAGACATAAAATATTATATTGCCTCTATATAAATCATATCTTGAATACTGCGTGCAGATGTGGCTCTCCCATCTCAAAAAAGATTTGAATAGGAAAAGGTTCAGAAAAGGGCAACAAAAATTATTAGGGGTATGGATTAATAAGTACATCAGATTGGGACTTTTCATCTTGGAAAAGAGATGACTAAGGGGGATATGACAGAGGTCTATAACATCATGACTGGTGTGGAGAAAGTAAATAAAGAAGTGTTATTTACTCCTCACAACACAAGAACTAGCGGTCACCAAATGAAATTAATAGGCAGCAAGTTTAAAACAAATACAAGGAAACAACGAGTCCAGTGGCACCTTAAAGACTAACAGATTTATTTGGACATAAGCTTTCATGGGTAAAAACTCCACTTCTTCAGATGCATGGAGTGAAAATTACAGATACAGGCATAAATACCATAGGGTAACTCCCTTCTCTTCATGTTCCAATATATATTTATGCCTGTATCTGTAATTCCCACTCCATTCATTTGAAGAAGTGGGATTTTTATCCATGAAAGCTTATGCCCAAATAAATCTGTTAGTTTTTAAGGTGCCACCGGACTCCTCATTGTGTCTGTGGATACAGACTAACACAGCTACCCCTCTGATAAATAAAAGGAAGTATTTCTTCACACAACACACAGTAAACCTGTGGAACTCTTTGCAGCAGAGGAGGATGGTGTGGTGCTAAGGCCAGGACTATACAGGGTTCAAAAAAAAAACTGGATAAGTCATGAGGACTAGGTCCACCAAAGGCTATTAGCCAGGGTAGGCAGGAAATGGTGTCCCTAGCCTCTTCTTTGCCAGAGCTGGGAATGGTAGTAACGGGGATGGAGCACTTGGTGATTACCTGTTTCTGTTCATTCCTTCTGGGGCACCTGGCATGCGCCACTGTTCAGTAGATCGGATACTGGGCTAGACGGACCTGTTGGTCTTGTACCAGGTATTGCTAGGCTGTGTCTATGATTCATTGAATGCTAGGCCAGGCCTTGCGAGTGCGGATGCTGCTGTGTGTGCCAAGCCCTTTGTGTAGCATGTTCAAAGACCCTTGCAACGCCCAATTGGTGATCATCGCTCCGAAGAGAAGTGCCATCCAGCCACAATGGAACAATCTGGAGTCAGTGAGGTACTTTGCAGAGCATTCCTTCCTGAACATGTGAAGCCATGGGTCGGTGTTTGGTGGTGTGGGCAGGTTGTCTGTCTGTTCCAGTGGCATTGTTAGATCAGGGCGGTACTGTACTCTGGATTTTGTAGATGTGAAAACCAATGTTTGCTATCTACAGGCAGTGCCAGAGCAGCAATGAAAGAAAAGGCCATGCTGATGGATGGAGGAAGAAGGAACCCAGGGTGGATCACAGAATAATTAAGTGAAGGACCTCCAGGAGGTCATATAGATCTAACCCCCTGCTCAAAGCAGTGGCCAATCCCCAGACAGATTTTTGCCTTTAGATCTCTTTAGTGGCCCCCTTCAATAATTGAGCTTATAACCTGATTGTAGCAGGCCAATGCTCAACCTCTGGCTATTCCGCCACAGGCCTAGACACCAGAAGGCTATGTTCAATTTCCATGCTCGTGCCACAGGACTTGCTGCATGGACCTCAGGCAAATCACTTTGTACTGATCTGGTGCCTCAGTTCCTCACCTGGAAAACAGGGACAATAAAAAACCTGCCTTTGTCTGTTTGTTTGGCTAGTGTGACAGACCCAGACCCAGTGGGTGTGCAAGAGCTGGTAGAGGGCAAATATACTGGTCACTGGTCGAGAAATAGTTTTCTGTTCCCTTTGAGTAGGACAAGGCCAGGGTCAACGCAGGTGCTGACAGGTTAATCAGACTCTAGAACCGTTTAAGGAGACAGGGCTGAACATCTAGAACACTGCAGCAATCAAGGCAGGCTAATCAGTGGCACCTGCGGTTTAAAAGGAGCTCACTCCAGTTTGTGCGTGAGTGTGTTGAGAGCTGGAGCAAGAGGTGCAAGGAGAGGGAGCAGGAGAGGGAGAGGGTTGCTGGAGGACAATGGAGTATATCAGACGACCAGGGAGAAGTCCTGTGGGGAGGATAAGAAGATGTTTGGAGGAGCGCCATGGGGTCCAGGGAGTTGTTATTGTCATGCAGCCTGTGACCAGGAGGCAGTAAGACAAAGGGCTGGTGTAGCCACAGGGACCCTGGGCTGGAACCCGGAGTAGAGGATGGGCCCGGGTTCCCCCCAAACCTCCCAACTCCTGATCAGACACAGGAGGAGCTGACCCAGACTGTGGGTTCCACCAGAGGGGAAGATCACTGAGGTGAGCAAATCTGCCAATAAGTGCAGGACCTACCAAGGCACAGGAGGAACTTTGTCACAAGAGGTTGTAAGCTCCCTGGGGAAGGCCCACCACTCCCCATGGATCTTCACAGTGTGCAGCACACTGCAGGCTTGACATGGCTGGGGCATTTAAGTGCTACTGCATCATAAGTAAACATGTAAAATCAAATGGCTCTGACAGGTGGGATAGATCTCAGCAAGAACCTATTAGATGTGTATTGTGCCTGGATCTCTCTCAATGGGTCTCCAGCTTTCCATCTGAGCTCTGGTAGATGTAATGTCTTGCATGCACTGAGTTGTTTCAGTCCTCACAGGTCATTTAAGGCACCTCTTCTAAAGAGCATAAACCAGGCAGCGTGAAAACCTGATCTCGGTAGGAGGCAGGGGCAGAGCTTTCTGTGAGCTGCTATGGTTTTTATTTTTCTGCATTAGCTCTTGTAACCTGAGCTTGTTTGCCTGGAACTTCGTTTACCTCCGCTGCATAATTAATACAGTCACACTGCACAAAACAGCCTGGGTTTCATGTTAATCAGCCCCCCAAATCCTGTCAGCTTGACTGACTCATTTAATAAAGCTTAAAGTGTAAGCAGCTTTACTGAAAGTGTGCCGTCCAAGCAATGGGTCAGCTGGCCACCATCCCATCCAATGTGGAAAATTCCACATTTAATGTGCATCATGGGGCTTGTGCAGTGGATTAGGGTGTTAATTGCTGCAAACATGGGTCGCATCCCAGAAGGACCAGGTGGGCACTAATTAGCAACAGTAATAGGAAGTAGTCACATGATGTTTTCCCTATGAAATCAATGTGAGCAAATATGACAGGAAACATTTTGGGGCCATATCTTTGGATGCAGCCAAGCCATGAGGGGATATGTCTTAGAGACTTCATTGCCTTCCTCTGTGCTAGGGAGCAGCCAGGGACTGATCCATTCTCTGGCATAACAAAAGGCAGGTTCAAGGCTGCTCTAATCTATATTGCAGTGCCAGACCTGATCCTGCCACAGCACACCCCTATGCAAGATGACCACTTGCGGCAGCTTTCCAGCCCCTTTGCATCATGAGCTGAAGAACTGCTGTATTTGCTCTCCAGGCTTCTGGCCTGGGGAGACTGTCAGCCCACCAGCAAGGGCAGAAACTGCATGTGGTTAACTCCAAACCTCCGTGCTCTGGTGCTGAGTGCAGGGCTAGCACTGACTGGGGGACTTCGCCATCATTGTCTACTTTGAAATCGAGAGTGGCTGTTTTTCTAAAAGATCTGCTCAAGTTCAACCAGGAATATAATAATATATGGAGATATACTTATCTCACAGAGCTGGAAGGGACCGTGAAAGATCATTGAGTCCAGCCCCCTGCCTTCACTAGCAGAACCAAGTACTGATTTTGCCCCAGATCCCCCAGTGACCCCCTCAGTGACTGAGCTCACTGCTGGATTTAGCAGGCCAATGCTGAAATCACTGAGCTATCCCTCCCCCGTATCCAGCTGACAATGGAGGAAGAATGTGATCAGTTTCCTGAGCTGGAGTTTGAGCAGGACACTAGGCAGGACACCCCAGCTGCTGAAAAAAGTGCTCTACTTTTTTTTTAAAAGACTAAAAATGGCCAGTGCCTCTGTTCTATCCCCCACCCCAAAGAAGCCACGTCTCAGAGCATGGGGTCCCCCGGAATCAGACTGGGTCTTGGGCTCAGCACTCAGAATGTGATTCTGCCACCCTTGCTTATGTTGAGTCACCTGGATGCGAGCAAGCTCAGTGTGACTAACAGTGGGAGTCCCAAGCTACTCAGCAGGAGGGCCAGGGATATGGCCCATTAGAGGGAAGAGAATAAACAGCACCAGTCCCAGGGACACCCATGTGGGCTTCCTTGGCCTCACACAGCCAAACTCAACCAAGTTGATCACTGAGCTGCAGGATCTCAGCACTGGCTGGTACCTAGATTTGCAGGGGGATCATGAAAAATCCAGAAAACAAACAAGTTTTGTTCATTGGACCTTTTACATTTTTTCCCATTTTTGGTGAAATATTCAAAGTGAATTTTTTTGTTTCATTTTTAATAATTTTGGTTTGAATTTTCAGGGATTTTTCCCCTTTCTCTCACTTTTTTACATTTCTTCCTTTTATTTTCAATGGAAAAGTGGGAGGCAAAGGGGGTAAAGAGTTTAAAATGTGAGCGGAAGTAAGACTTTCTTTTGCAAAACTCTTCACATTTTTCAAGTGAAGAAACATTTAAAAGTACGAGGCCCTGCTTTTTCCAGTGGGAAAAGGGGGTTGGAAAATAAAACACTGAGAGAATTTCCCCTTATTTCAAAATAAAGCATATTTAAAATGCAATATTTTTTTCAACAATTTTCACTCTGAACATTTTTCATTCCACATTTTTTTGCAAAATGAAAAATTTCATTGAAAACTAATTTTTTTTTGCAAAAAACTCTTTTTCTCTGAAAGCTCATATTTCAACTAAAAGCTTTTCCTCAAAATAATGTTGAGCTACTCAACTGTTCAGATGGTGCTGCAGAGGGGAGAGAACCCAATGTGCAGGGCCTGCAGCAGGAACATCACAACCCAGGAAGCCACAGCGACGCTCAGGCATAAAGAAGGGGGATCCACTGGTCCTGGTATTAGCCTGGGATTTTCATAGATTCCATGGCCAGAAGGGATCATTGTATTTGTCTAGTTTGAGCTCCTGAATTGCACAGGTCTGAGACTAGGGGCACTGGGCATAGATTTGTAAATTCATAGATTCCAAGGCCAGAAGGGCCTGACCTATTGTATAGCACAGGCCAGAGACCTGGCCCCAATAACTCCTTGAGCCAGCAGTGAAAGTGGGCCAATATGGGCCGGTACGGCACACCAGTAAGAAGCCGATACCGGCCCATACGCAGACGACATTAAAGCACTGCTGGGGCACCGCTTTAAGGAGGGTCCTTTGCCACGGCAACACTTTAATGTCATTGCCCCTTTTGCCCCCCCATCAGCAGCCCTGCTGGTAGGGTCCCTACCGGCAGAGCCGCTGACACAGGGTGAAAGTGGGGCAAAAGGGGCAGCTGCCCCGGTGCCCAGGGCCCTTTTAAATCACCGCTGGAGCCATGGGCGGCACGGACGAGGCAGTACGAATGGGCTGGCTGGAGGAGGCTGACCCCCAGCCCTGACCTCCAGCCAAGGCCCCGCCCCTTCTGCCCAAGGCCCCGCCCCTTCCAGGGGCCTGCTCCAGGCCCCCGTACTGGTAAGAATTTTATATTACTTTCACCCCTGTCTAGAGCAGAGCTTTTAGACACATATCCAATCTTGATGTTGAAATTGTCATTGATGAAGAGTCCACCACAACCCTCGGAAAATTGTTCCAATGGTTAATTCTGTGCCCTGTTAAAAATTCACACCTTTTTTCCAGTCTGGATTTGTCTAGCTTTAACTTCCAGCCAGTGGATCATGTTAGACCTTTCATTGCTAGACTTAAGAACCAATTATTAAATCTTTGTTCCCCATGTAGGCGACTTACAGGTACTTGTAGACTGTGATCAAGTCTAGAACCTTCTGTTTCTTAAGATAAATAGATTGAGATCCTCGAGTCTCTCACTCTAGGGCAGGTTTTCTGATCCTTTGTTCATTCTTGTGGCTCTTCTCTGACCCCTCTCCAATGTATCAACATCTTTTTTGAATTACATACATCAGAACTGGACACAGGATTCCAGCTGTGGTCACGTCAATGCTAAATACAGAGGTAAAATAACCTCTCTACTCCTATTTGAGATTCCCCTGTTCATGCATCCAAGAATTGCATTAGCCCTTTTGGCCACAGCATTGCACTGGGAGCTCATGTTCCACTGATTGCCCATTTTCAGCCACTGCTTAATCAAAATGTTGTGCAGTACAAAGACAAAACCTTACAGAAGTCCAAGTCTATTACATCAACACTATTTTCTTTATCACCCAAACTTGGAATCTCAATAAAAAAACCTATCAATTTAGTCTGACAGAATCTATTTTCTATAAATCCATGTTGATTGGCATTAATTATATTACCCTCCTTTAATTCTTTATTAACTGAGTCCTGTAAAAGCTGCTCTTTTATCTTGCCTCGGCTCAATATCAGATTAATAGGCCTACAATTAACCAGGCCATCCTGTTTACCCTTTTAAAATACACTTGCACAACATTAACTTTCTTGCAGTCCTCTGGAACTTCCCTGATGTTCCAAGACTTATTGAAAAACAACATTAACAGTCCAGCGAGATCCTCAGCCAACTCTTTTAAAACTCTTGGAAGCACATAAGCTAGACCTGCTGATTTAAAAATGTCTAATTTAGTACTAGCTGTTTAATATCCTCCTGACACACTAGTGGAAGGGGAAAATGTTATCATGATCATAAGATGAGACTGTATTGTCTGTTTTTTCTCGAATACAGAGCAGAAATATTTATGGAACACTACTGCTTTTTCTGTATTGTTATTGAGAATTTTTATCATTTACATCTAGCAATGTACTAATGCCATTGTCAGGACTCCTTTTGTTCCTAAAATATACTTTAAAAATTCCTGCTCATTGTGCTGACTCACAGTGGGCAGCATCCCCTACCGGATCACCCATAGCACTGAATGCAGCACCTGCTGCGGGTGTCCCGTTTCTACCATCTGGAAGTCACTGAAGATACAGGGCAGTTCTCAAGCAAAGGACTGTGTTGCGTCACCCCCCCTCCCTCCCCAGGTCCGTTAGCAAACGTCAGACTGGGCTCTTCCCATATTTCCATGCTCATGCTTCGCTATGGGGGTTTCTTCCTCCAAAACAGCTGGTACCTGGCACTGCCTGAGTGAGGGCTCTGAGCACTGTCTCAGACCAGGCTAGATGGATCCCTGCTCTGACAATGCCTCTGCTTCTCGCCTTGCATTTCCTTTATGCTGGCACTTGGCACTAAACAGCCAGCACACGATGGGTGGGCCAGTGCCTTTGGGGACAGAATAGTCAATCCCCTCACACACACATTCTCCAGAATCAGGCAAATTGGGCCTCCCAGATACTTGCAAATGCTGTGGACCCCTGGCAGGTATGGACACTGTGATGGATATTTCAGAACTGCTGGGGTCTCCAGAACATGCATGTCATTCCCCAATGGCTCCCAGAGCTGTTAGTGTTATTGTTTCAATTACGTGGTAGGCAGCAGAAGTGCAGACCAGGGTCGTGTTGTGGCATGAAGGCAGTGCACAGACTCAGAGCAAGAGACAGGCCCTGCCCTGAAGGGCTCAAGGCTGAACAAACATAATTTGGGAGAAATAGGTGAGTCATTGTCCTCATTTGCAGATGGAAACGGAGACCCAGAGCATTGCAAGGACTTGGCCAGGGTCATACAGGGAGTCACTGGCAGAGCTGGATTTGAACCCAAGTCGCTAAGCCTTAGCCCTGTGCATGCATCATAGGCCCATCCTTCTTCTACCTATGAGCTCACTACTAAAGGAGAAGGAAAGTTAGCATGTGCCAATACAAGCTTGACTGAGCTTTTTGGGACATAAAATCTGAGCATTACCCCAGAAGGAGTTCCAAATCTGGCTGAGATGCTCCCTTGGGCTCATCCCCTAATGGCCCTGAATGGGTTTTCACTGGAAAAATTAGTACATTTCTTTTTAAACTGGAGAGTTAAAGGCATTCCCCAGGTCTGGTCAGAAGGAGCCTGCTTTGGTGATTGCACTGATTTCCAGGCTCGTCTTACCAGGGGATGCAGGGCTTAGGTACTAGATATGTCTCACCCTGTACTGCCTGGCAGGTGGTCTGAGGGGCAGGGAGGGAGATACTGAGGAGGGGAGGGCAGCATAGGCAGCTCCAGGCTGGAAAGCAGACACCCCAAGGTTCCCACCTGCTCCTGGGCCCATTCTAATCCCTCCAGGTCCCAATCCTGGGTCCTACTCTCACCTCTGCCCCACTCCCCACCGTGCACAAGTTTATGTGGGGGCACAGGTGTACACTATACTTCCATAGCAAGGGTGCTAGTCCTCTGCCCCCAACGCCTGGGGTGTAGGCATCTCACAGGCTTTACTGTATTGATCCTTGAACGACCTGTGAGGCAGAGCAGATGGGGAACAAAGGGCCAGAGAGTCTAAGTGACGTGAGAAAGGTCACAGGGGAGCAGTGGCAAGCCAGGGACAGGAGCCTCCAAGCACTGGGGAAGTTCCAGAAGACTGGAAGAAAGCTAATTTGTGCCAGTTCTAAAAAAGGGTAAACGGGATGGTGCAGGGAATTATAGGCCTGTTAGCCTGACATTAATCCTGGGCAGGATAATGGGACTGGATTAATAATAAACTAAAGGAGGGTGATGTGATTAATGTCAGTCAAAATGGGTTTATGGAAAATAGAGCCTGGAAAACTAACTTGATATCTTTATTGATGAGCTTACAAGTTTGGTTGATAAAGGTAACAGTGTTTATAAAATATACTTAGGCTTCTGTAAGGCGTTTGACTTGGTACTGCAGACATTTTGATTAAAGAACTAGAACAATATAAAATGTACATGGCACACATTACATGGATTAAAAGCTGGCTAACTGATAGGTCTCAAAATGTAATTGTCAACAGGAAATCATCATCACATAGGTTTGTTTCAAGTGGGGTCTCGCAGGGATTGGCTGTTGGCTCTACGCTATTTAACATCTTTATCAATGACTTGGAAGAAAACATAAAATCGTCACTGATAAAGTTTGCAAATGGCACAAAAATTGGGAGAGTGGTTAACAATGAAGAGGACACGTTGCTGATTCAGAGCAATCTAGATTGTTTGATAAACTCGGCGCAAGCTAATACAGCTAACTAAATGTACACAGCTAGGAACAGAGAATGTAGGCCCCGCTTACAGGATGGGGACGGGGGCTCTATCCTGGGAAGCAGAGACTCTGAAAAAAGATTTGGGGGTTGTGGTGGATAATCAGCTGAACTTGAGTTCCCAATGTAACACTGTGGCCAAAAGAGAGAATGTGATCCTGGGATGCATAAACAGGGAAATCTTCTGTAGGAGCAGAGAGGTGATTTTACGTTTGTATTTGGCCCTGGTACGAGTGCCGCTGGAATCCTTTGCCCACAATTCATGAAGGATGTTTATAAACCAAAGAGGAGTCAAAGAAGAGCCATGAGAATGATTAAAGATTAAAAACTCTTCCTTATAGTGATAGACTCAATGAGCTCAGTCTATTTAGCTTAAGAAAGAAAAGGTCAAGGGGTGACTTGGTCCAGTTAAAAGTACCTACATGGGGAGCAAATATTTAATAAAAGGATCTTCAGTCTAGCAGAGAAATGTCTAACATGATCTAATGGCTGGAAGTTGATGCTAAACAAATTCAGACTGAAAATAAGGCATAAATGTTTAACGTGAGAGTAATTAATCACTGGAACAACCTACCCAGGGTTGAGGTGGATTCTCCTTCACTGACAATTTTTCAATCCAGATTGGAAGTTTTTCTAAAAGCTGCTCTAGGAGTTACTGGGGGCAGGACTCTGTATAGACATGAGGTCAGGCTCTTCTGGCTTTGGAACCTATGAACCTACAAATCCATAGCCAGTGCCTCAGTGGGGCACTAGGGGGCACTGTGCTGCTGCAAGCACCATCTTTAGGGACTAATACAAAACCATGCTCCCAGCATCCGTGGTCATCAAATATCACAGGGCACTTTTCAGAGGAATTGGCAGCTTCAGTTTGCGCTGGTGCCTGCATGGATTCTGCTCTCACACACCTCACTGGTCCATTGCCAAAGAGGTCACAGCAGTGCTAGGACCTGGCCTGTGGATTTCTCCAACCCTCCTGCACCTCTTCAACCAAATCAGAGCCAAACCCATTTCAGTCTGGAAACGGGCCGTCTCATCTGCCCTCCTCCTCAACTCCTGACCTGTGTGCTGGGGTTTCTGGGCCAAGTGTGGCCTTGCAGTTCCAGTGATGGGTGCTGTCCTCACAGCTGGGTTTGCCCACCTCACCAGTTCTGTGTCAGAGACTCAGAAACTGTTGTGTTGGCTCCTGCTGCCCCCATCCCTTTAAGCTGTTCCTGGGGAGCCGAAGCCTTGAGCTCTCAGGCAGCTCGCCCATCCCCCCCATAGCTGGAGCAGAAGGAACATGGGCATCACAGGGGATTCCCTTGAGCCAGGCCTCCTCTGTGGTGCGGATCCGGGGCAGGTTTTCAAGAGCCAAGAAGCAGAGAAGCGAGCCCCTGGTTACTAGATCCCTCAGTTCCAGGCCAGTCACTGAACCACCCTGGAGATCCTGGACCCACGTACTAGGCCTCATTCACCAAGGTACCCTAATCCTATTGGGGGAAGGTGTGGGGCACACTTCCTGCAGCCAGTCCCAATGCTGACCCTTTGACGGTCCCCTATCACAGTACCCATGCCTACAGGGCCCGAGGAGGGTGCTGCACACCACACTGGCACACACTGCCCTGTCAAAGGGCCAAGCCCATTGTGGGCAAAGTCACCAGGACCCACATGACCTGGGGCCAGGTTGTCAGGCCAAAGCTGCAGCTTGAAAGGTACACAACCAGAGAGACTTGTAGGACCTAACTCCCTCCCCACTCACACCAGGTTTTACACCAATGCGACTCTCCTCGCAGCAGTGCAGTCGCACCCAGGTGAGGGAGATCAGAATCAGTGTCAGACAAGAAGATAGTATTAGCTCCAGGTCCCTTTCCAGACTTTTTTGGTTTTATGATCCCAAACCCACAAAAACCATCTGGCAGGCTGACCTGCAGGGAGACCCTCAAAGCAGCTGCAGCCCAATTCTGACCCCATTCCCACTGGTGCCAGGGCCCTGCGTCTCCACAGCTGGCTGTGCTCAACACCTCTGACAAACCCGGTGCCAAGCGCTCGAAATGCAGGCAGAGCGCAGATGGGAGTGGAGGGTTTGCACTTCCCCTGCTCTGACCATTACAGTCTGAGCTGCTGCTGTAGCAACATGAGATGTGTGATGTCCAGAAGGGAGCTGAGTTTTTGTCAACAACAGCCATCCCTGGCACGCACACACCCACATAGACACATGGACCTACACACAGACACAGATACACACGTGAACACTAACATGTATACCTGTGTGCCCACATACACAGACATGCATGTTCAGACACACACCCTAGCACACAGGTACATACACGGATATACACACACACAGCAATAATAATGGTTTCAGTGAGCAGTTACTGCTCAGACCCAGCTCCCCACCTGATATCATAGTTTGGCACATACTGTGACAATGGCTTGGCTGTGGCTGTATTTAGTAATGGTCCTTGGGAAACTGAGGCAAAAGAGTCCAAAAAGGACCTGAAAAGAAAGTGCAGGTGGGGTGGAGTGAGGGCCCAGAACTTGGCATGTGTAAATCAGTCACTCTCTTGATGTCAATGGAGCTACACTCACTGACCCCAGCAGCCAGATCCAGCACCATTTAAGTCACTGCATTAACTCCAGTGGGAGCAGGATCGGGCCCTCTCAGAGGATCTGGCCCAGAGTCTATAAAAGACTCTTAAATGGCGCATAGCCCTTGTATTGCATGGGGACATACGGCACCCACTGGGCCCAGTTCACCACTGCCCCTCCCACAGTCGCACTAGGGCAGAGTGGCATGAAACGCTAGCAGAGCAGCAGGGTGATGTCCTGGGGTGAGTGACTACGCCAGGGGCAGGCAGGCATGAATTGTGCCCATGCTGGGAGCGTTGCAATGTGGAGCCTGGCCCAAGCTTTGCTTGGCACCATTCCACAATCACAGGCTAGCTCCTGAATGAGGCCTGGCCATTGCAGCGGGGGAGTCACTAGATGGAGCCGCAGGAGAGAGATTTATTCTTGCCCGAGGGGAAATCTCAGAGCCCCCCGGAAGCAGTGCCCATGCAGGCTAGTCCCGTGTATGATCTGAGCTCCTGTCCCCACCTAGCCCCCATGCAGATTTCCTGGCCGCTCTCAAATGAATTGCGTTCAACTTGCCCCTCATTCTCCGAGACAGGGAAGTAGAAGGAGAAACCCAGCCCCCCAGACAGCATCCTGCCCTCGTATCCTTCCCAGAGCTCAATCCCACCTGCTTTCCACTCTCACTGCCCCCTCCCCCAGCATGTGAGTTACAGCAGCCTTAGCGCAGCCCTCAGGCCAGCCCTGCAGGATGCCCTGGCAGCAGCTCCTACTGCCCGCATGCCAAGCGCTGTGTGGGAGTCGGTCCAGGCTGGATGTCGGGCTGCTGGCGATCGCTACCCATATGCTAGCAGTTCAGACAAGCCTGGTTGTCCCTGCTGTTCCATGTGCCTCCACTGGCTTCACTCCTGCTCTTACACCTACCAGAAGGCAGGCAGATCCTGATCTCTGCATAACCCCTCCGCTACAGTGCTGCTGCTTGGTGTAGGGTGAGCAGGCCCGAAGCTCGTCAGCTCCAGTTCCTCCACCTCACTCTGCCTGGCTTCCTGGCTCCCCCTCCCTCCCACACAGAAAACCTGGCTACTCTGTGGCTTTTAAATCACTGTAACTCTGTGTGAAACGGGGCTGAGCATTATCCCTGTCCAACCTCTGCAAGCGGCCCCAAGCCCCTGAGCTGGGCTCTGGATCCAGACTAGCCCGTGGTCTAGCAGCACTCAGAGCCAGCATGGGTGTGGTTGGTTAAAGAGATGGGAAACAGCCACATTTTTTTTAACCAGTCAAGGGCCGTGGGAGTTCTGTGCAGCTCCTGGCATGACAGTGTCCCTGATCTCAGGAGCAGGAAGAGGGTGTGCCCAGCACAATGGGGCCCTGATTTTGATGTTAGGCCTCTAGGTGCCACCAGCATACAAATAACAGTGGAACCAGAAGAACTCTGTGAATTGCTTGAGAAATGATGGGACCTAGGGAAGACCCCAGCTGCAGAGTCAGCTCCAGCGATCCCAGGGGTCAGCATATTGAGAGACCCTGAGGGTGAAGGCTGGGTTGGTACCTGAGCTGATAAACCAAGAGATCGAAAACTCAAGGAAAAGCAGAATGCCATTGGGCACGGACTCTTAAGGTTCTGTGTTATTACTTCCCTTCTGGGAAAATTACATGATGCAAATGATGTGTATGACCTGCTATGGCTGAGTCCAGGTCTTTGCCCCCCTCTAAAGACTTGTCAGTTTATGAGATTAAAAGCCTACTATGGTGGCCAGCTAGAGAAGCTGCTCCTTTAGCTCAAGCCAAGAGAGCTCATGCTTTAACCCTGAACTGCAGTTGGGAGTCTGCCTCCAGGAGCGGCACCAGGGTTTTTGGTGCCCTAGGCGGGGGTCCTTCTGCACTCCCGGTCAGTGGGAATTTGGCGGCAGGGGGGTCCTTCCGCGCTCCTGGTCTTCGGGGCACTTCAGCGCGGGTCCCGGAGTAAGTGAAGGACCTGCCGCAGAATTGCCGCCGAAGACTCAGAGCGCGGAAGGACCCCCTGCCGCCAAATTGTCGCCGAGGACCGCAAAATGCCGCCCTCCCAAATCCTGGTGCCCTAGGCGACCGCCTAGGTCGCCTAAATGGAAGTGTCGGCCCTGTCTGCCTCCCAGCTTGAGTAGACAGACATGCAATGGTGCTGTCCAGATGTGGCAGCATGGGCTAGCAGCCCAAGTTTGGGCCCAGGGGGTTGGATGGGCTTGAACTCAGGTGACTCGCCCAGGCTGCTACAACATCCACACTGCCATTTTCAGGTTGCTAGTGCAGGCGGAGCTACATGTCTGTCCACCCAGGCTAGAAGGCTCACTTCCAGTGTCAGTGGAGATAGATCCAAAGAACCAAGGCCCTAGCAGATGACTGTTGTAGGAACTCTACCGAAGTGCTAGGGCAAGCTGAGAATGCTGCTTTGGTGGGATAATAATCCCTCTCCCCATGAACATGACCACATTTCAAACCCTTCTAATCTCTCCCACGTTGCAGCCCTCCACACGTCACCGGGGGCCAGCAGCTCTCTAGGGTGAGTAACAGTGCACATCTCAGGGGATATTCTGGGGCAGCACCACTTAACAGCATGGTGCAGTGGAAACAGGATCAGGGCCTACAGTATCTTCTACTGCCCCTGAGGGTCAGATATTTCCTTACCCAGGCACCTGAGACTGGCTCAGATCAACTTCCCTGCAGCAGTGCCCCCTGCCCTTAAAAATCTGGAATGAATCAGAGCATGAGCCAGTCCTGGCCTCTCTCTCTTCAAGGAGATCCACTCCCGGAATATTCTCTCTTCCCTTGTGGTGGTAGGATTTGTGTTAAACTCCCCCCCCCCACACACACCCCGACACACAGTCTCTCCCTTCCCTCCCCCTAAAGCAGAGATAATTACCCAGTTACTCATGCTTTACTCAGGCCAACTCCATGGTCCTGGAGGGAATTTGTAACAGGGAGCAGGGACCATGCAGTGCACACAGGACCTAAGGTTTGGTTTTGTTCTGTTGTCCCATCACCCGAGTGCTGGGATCCCACTGAGAGCTGGGGCAGTTTGGCCCATACCTTGTACTGAAATGTCACTAGAGAAAGGCAGATGGCTTGGCCTGTGTCTGGAGTTAGAGCCCCCACCCTGGGCAGGAGAACTTGCAGGATTTCAGGCTCCGCTGGGAAACCAACAGGTGGGCCTTTCCTCTCGCCACAGAGCTAGGGGGTGCTGTACTGCAGAATGAGAGGCACCGACCCCGTGGTATGTTTTGCAAGAGCAGGGGGTTTAATTCTAGTGTCCTGATTAAATCCCAAGCTAGGTAATTACATTCCCTTCACCTAAATCCCTTCTGCTGCTCCAACTGCACACGGCATTCTGCTTTACTTCCTCCCTAAGCCCTTGTATAGTGTTGCTGTGATCTGTTAAGGAGACACTGTGCTCCACCCCAGAGGTGTGTTCATCTCAGTGGCTACCGGCTCATTAATTAAGTGCTTTTGGATTAAAAGTGCACAGAAATTCAAACCAGCCAAGTGACAGCAGGATAGCTGGGCCATCCGCCAACCTCAGGGCAGCCTCTGCAACTCCTTGCTGATGGATGTAGTCAGGGAAATACATTCCCCCCAATGCTCCAATCAGCCAGCGGACAGAGCTCAGCTGCACGTCTTTGCCAGTGATGGTCCAGAGATTCCTCACCCGACTCCTGTGCACTTTCAAGCCCCACAAGTGTCATGTTTTGCTATTAACCCTGAACATCCCTTGCTGGCTCCCGCCTAGTTCATTTCTGCAGCCACAGCACTGTTTATCCCTCATTTGGTCACTGAGGTAGTTATTTATTACTTAGCAAACTTGTCTCAGAAGTGGGAGGGACCCGGGGAGTTGATGGAGGTCAGGTTGGGCTGGAGTACACTGAGGAGTGTTTTGTACTAGGGCAGGTAATGTGGTGCCCTAACAAACCGGGCACTATTGGCAGGTTACACTGGGGGCGGTTGGTGGGAATTCGCTTTTGAAGTGATGTTAATAACTTGGAGCTTTTCAGATTTAGAATGGTCGGAACATGAGAAAAGAAGAAAGAATCTCCGGCTCTGGGGACTGTAACACGTTCTGTCCCTTCCCAAACTCTCTTAGCAAAACCAAAGGGCAGGAAAATAGTTCTCGCTGTGCAGCCCCAACAAAAGGCAGAGCTGAGATGGTGGGGAAATACCCCATTCATCCATCTGCCTGTCTCTCAGTTTGTGTCCTGCTGGGGTTGGCCCTGCGGCACTGCTTTACAAACCACAGTGGGAACTTCCATCTGCGGGTGGCTCAGTCAGTCTGAAGTGGAAGTGGAAGAATTTCCAAGCCAGAGACTTCCACCCCCTGGCAAGCATTTAAGGGCTTGTTGGTAGAAGCAGGAGCCCCGTGCAGTGCACAGCTGGGAACAGCTACTTTCTGCTTCTCTCGCTCCAGAGGTCCAGCGCTCCAGCCTCGCCTGGCTAATCACTGCAACCCCCCACCCCCAACACACACCCCATACAAATCCCCCTGCCAGCCGCTGACCGGATTCTAACGCTAACGCGCTCCTGTGTCCCAAGGGCTCCGCAGCTGTCGGTGACTAACGGTTTCTCACCATCGGCCAGGCGCGGGGGGAGGATTTGGGAGGAATAATTAATTGGTGGGGTCGCACCGCTGCTTTCTGCTCACAAATAGCTCCAGGCTTCCGGCGCGGGTCATCGCTTGAACTTAGCGGCCAAATGCTTCGGAGACGCAGCCCCACTTTGGGCCTTGTGCCAGAGCAGTTTGCCGAGAGCATCTGTTATTCAAACAGCCCGGGGGCCGCTTGGACACACAGCTCCCCGGCACATGCCCGCTCCCCGGTGGGGCCAGGGCTCCCAGTCCGGTGTCTGAACTTCAGCTTTCCAGGCAGATCCCTTGGGAAGCCGCTGGAAAGGGGAGCCGAGCTCCGAGGCGAACAGGCTGAGCTGTGTCTGCCCATCTCCGCAGAGGGGCAGCCCCCTGTGCCTGGCGCCCCCAGGGGAGAAGCGGGACTCAGGGCTCAACCTCCGGCTGCTTTCCTAGGAAGACGCGTGGGATGTGCTAGTCGAGCCGCCTTCTCCGCTCCAGCCGTTGTGGAGGTCCCCGCCGAGCCCTGGGTGCAGGCAGTGCCCGCGGGGACCCGGGGAGCCCGCTGCCCGCTCACCCTCTCTGGCTGCGCAGCCCCAGCTCCCGGCTCCTGCGCCCGCCTCCTCCGGGCTGGGTCCCGTCGCTGGCGGCTTTTGGGGGTGGGGGGGCGACCGGCGCCAGCCCCGTGTAGGTCCCAGCTCGCCGCGGTCCCACCCTTTGCCCCCCTCCGGTCCCCGGTTGTCCCGCCCGCGGGGAGCCCGGAGGACGCAGCCTTACCTGCCGGCAGCGCAGAGCGAGTCCCCGTCGGTGCCGCTGTCAGCGACCCAGCGCCATGCGCTCCGCCTGGCCCGCGGGTTCAGCACCAGGGCTCTGGCCAGCTCCTCCCTCCCCGTCGGCCTCGGGGCTTCCCCCCTGCGCCTGGCCCAGCCTGCCCCGCCCGGCCCGAGCGGCCCAGGATCGGAGCCCGCCAGGCTGGGCTGCTCCTTCTCGGCCACTTTCAGGACCACGCTCCCCTCGGGCAGCTCCTCGGCTCTGCGCGACGCGCCGGGGCCGCGGCAGTTTTGAAAGCTTCCCCGGGTGCAATTTCTGCACCACTGAGCCGGCCGGGTGACTCCTCCCCTTTCAGAAGGGCCGGGAGTAACCCGGGGCTGGCTCCTCCTGCTGGGCCTGTCCGCCCCTCCGAGCCCTCCTAGCAGCCGGGCCCGGGCCCAGCGCTGCTCCGAGGCGGGGCGTTCTCCTCTGTGAGGCAGAATGCGTGAGGTTAGTACAGCACCGGGCACCCAGTGCAGGGCCCCGGCCTGGGGCTCCTAGCAGCATCCTCAGAGCAGGCTACAGACCATCTTCACAAGCCCCTAAGTGCCTCTGATTTTCCCATTGACTCCAGCTCCTAAATGCCCCAATCACTTTTGAAAATCGGCCCTAGGCTCCTAAGTCACTTCCATGCTTTTGAAAATTGTATTGGTGGCCTATAATCATAATGACCTTCTAGCTAATCTCTTGATTTATCTATCTATGGCTTGTGCCATATTAAGACAGCTCTCTCTATTATTCGTATTATAATAATTAATTACATTATCTATAATTAATAAATATTAATATTATAATTAATAATAATAGTAGCTCACATTCCCCTCCCGCCATCCAAGAGTAATTTTCAATTTGCTAATTCATCCCAGGTGAAAGCCAAAGAGCAGTTGTCAAATTACTTTAGATTCTGTTTAAAAACAAAGTAGGCTCTTTCAAAGAATTGCATGACTTTGGCTTTAAATGCCCATGAAAATATCAGGTTACAAACAAATGGAACATGCCTCTGTGTTTAAAAATCCAAATTCAACAGTATTGGGGCTGAGCATGGAGAGGTGGAAAATGAAGTTAACTAGAAACTGATCACAGACAAAATGAAACTGCCTGGGAGATAATGTGGGTTAAGGGAATGGGCAGAGGCTCAGAACACCTTGATTCAATCCCTGGCTTTGCTACAGACTCCCCGTGGGACCTTGGGGGAGTCACATGGACACTCTGTGCCTCAGTTCCCATCTGTAAAAGCAGATAAATAATTCATAGGTTTTCGGGCCAGGAAGGACCATCCAGTCAGAGCTCCTGCATAGCACAGGCCAGTGAATGCACCCAGTGCCTCCTGGATCAACTTCCGGTTAAGCCAGAATGGATCACACCAGAAGAGACAACCCCTCTTGATTTAAAGACTCCAAGTGATGAACAATCCACTTGTCCATTGGTCTGTTGATCCAGTACCGATCCTGTGTCTGTCTTGCCTATTTAGAGTGTAAGCTCTTCGGGGCAGAGACAATTTCATACAGCATTGCCAACTCAAAAATCATGAATCAGGTCTAAAATAAGCATGAAGTTAGTTTTAAAAAAATAATAAAAATAAGGTTCTTTTTATTTGCCTGCTGGTCATGATCCAGAGTTTTATTTCTCTCATAGAGCTGGAAGAGACCTTGAAAGGTCATTGAGTCCAGCCCCCTACCTTCACTAGCAGGACCAAGTACTGATTTTTACCCCAGATCCCTAAGTGGCCCCCTCAAGGGCTGAACTCATAACTCTGGGTTTAGCAGGCCAATGCTCAAACCACTGAGAAACTTTCTTCTTAATTAATGAAAGCTGAGAATCTCATGTGATCACTGGACTCCTGGAGCTGGGTCTTTAAGAAAAGCACCAAAGATCATGCAACTTGCATCAAAATCAGAAGTGTTGGTAACACTGCCCTTGCACTGTGTCTGTGCAGCACCTGGCACAAGGGGGCCCTAATTTCAGTCAGGGTCTGTGCAGTGACTGGTATAAGTGGGGGCCCTGATCTAAGTCAGGGTCGGTACAGCATGTGGCACAATAGGGTTCCAATTTCAGTTGGGCACTGAGTGTTCTCAACCTCTTTGCATTTCCCTGTGAATGGGGGGTACTCAGCCTTTTTATCAGCCAGGCCTGCATCCCTGCATCATCCAGGTTACTGTTAGCCAGGGCCCTGGGAGGAGGGTGATGTGAATGATGTACAGCCATCACTGTTAACATTTGATGCCATATCTGGGTGTATGGCCTGCTGTTTGGTGTCCTTGGCTTGAGCACATAGTACACTTGTTTGGGAGATTCCCTGGCTATGCCAACACTGAGGACACTTCACATTAATTTAGGGTGCACAAACACATTTTCTTGGGAGCCTGGGATTACAGGGAATACTAATTAATTCATTAGTGAATTGATGCTTTAGGTTCCACCTCTAGGCTTGGATGCTCAGGGTATGCAGGGAACAGATTGCAGCCAATAAATCTGCCTGTTGCCACACTCCCCCCAGCTCCATATCGAATATCACCCTCTCCCTTCCTGGCAGATGGTTCCAACAGGTTTGGACTCCTGCCTCTATTGGGAAATGTACAAAGGGGGAGAGCAGCCGACCAATGAGATGAATCTGGTAGCAGGAGGGGTGCATGCAAATGTCCCTGCTTTTCTGGACAGCCCCGGTCGCTGAAATGTCTGAGTCTCAGAGAATGAGCAGCAGTTTGCCTGGCCTCTTCTGGGCTAAGTCTGTGTGAGTGACCCCAGTGAACTAACAGGGGAGATCATGGCCCATTGTCTGCAGACAGGCTCCCTTTCACTGCAGAGCCGGAGGACTCCACGTGCCACAGACTAATCCTATTGTGAGGAGACTTTACATCTGTTCGAGTTAAGGGGGACTCACCCCTTGGGAGCTTTATCTCAAGATGTTCACCTTTCCACTTAGATTGCTGGCTCCTCCTTGCTCCCCTCTTATAAATAATACTGGGGGGCTGACCCTCCTTTCAGGACAGGTCACACGCCAGAGATCTTTGAAACAGAGGCCTCAGCATGGAGTGTGACACAGAGGGAGATTGACTCAGCTTGGTTCCATTGAGCTTAATAGACACACTCCAGCGAGCCTTTGGTAGGGCTCGGTGTGTCCCAGTGCTGCTTCCACCCTCCAGAGTAGAGAATCAGATCCACATGCAAACCTCTCCAAAGTTTGTTATAGGGCCAGATTTGGAAAGTGGACATGGATTTCCTCATAGTTCAGGGGAGTTCAGTTGCGGGACTCAGTTACTTTCCAAAGGGAAGTCTGGACTTTGCTGTGGGGACAATGTGAGGGCAAGGTCCTGGGCCAGTTTTTCAAAGTAGGGGCTGGGACTTGGCAATCCTTGATATCTACACAGCAAAACCAGACCCACAACAGAGAGTCTCTGAGCCCAGGTCAACTGACTTGGGCTCGTGTTCTGGGGCTAAAAATTGATGTTGAGGCTTAGACTGGAGGCTGAACTCTGAGACCCTCCCTTCTCTCTGGATTTCACAGCCTGGGCTCCAGCCTGAGCCTGAACACCTACATGGCTATTTTTAGCCCACCAGCACAAGCCCCCCACATAAACCTGAGTCAGTCAACCTAGGCTCTGAGATTCGCTGCAGTAAATCTTTTTTTGCTGTGTAGACATACCAATAATGGGACAATGTGGATGAGGTGAAGGAGTGTCTGGGAAGGTAAAGGGAACATGGAACAATTTCAAAAATGCCTCAGGCCCAGATTTTGAAAGCAATTTAGGCTCTGCTGAGTTCAGCACTGCAGTTTAGGGGCCTATGTCTCTTTTTCAAAGGGGGATTGGGTACTGCTAAGTGGATACGGTCCATATCCACAAAGGTACTATGGTGCCTAAGGCCAGTTTTAGGCTTCACTGCAACTTCCACCTAACCCCACAGGTGCCTAAACTCAGTGCCTACATCATCGGGGAAAAGTTCCCTAGGCACCTATATTCCTGGTAGCCCCAGAGAGATCCATGAACCAGAGGAAAATAGGCAGAAGAGTATCTATATCACTCATGGTCCCTGATCCAGCAGGTGTGGTCAGAAGCTACCTACTGGATAAGTCCCCATTCAAAATCCATCCAGAGCAGGAGGAGGTGAAGGTGCCCACCTTATAAGGGTTATAAGGGACATGACTTGATTGCAGTCTATAAATACCTACGCGAGGAACAAATATTTGATAATGGGCTCTTCAATCTAGCAGAGAAATGTATAACATGATCCAACGGCTGGAAGATGAAGCTAGATAAATTCAGACTGGAAATAAGGCACACATTTTTACAAGTGAGAGCAATTAACAATTGGAACAGCTTAGCCAGGGTTGTGGTGGATTCTCCATCACTGGCAATTTTTAAATCCAGATGGGATGTTGCTCTAAAAGCTCTGCTCTTTAGAGTATTTTGGGGCAGGCCTCTGGCCTGTGTTGTACAGGAGTTCAGACTAGATGATCACAATGGTCTGTTCTGGCCTTGGAATTGACAGAAGCCTCTAGCCTAGGGGTAGAGCACTCACCTGGCAAATGGGCGACCCAGGTTTAATTCCCCCATCTGCTTGAGGGGCAGAAAAGCTTTGAATGGGGGTCTCCCCTTTCTTGAGAGAGGGCCCTCACCTGTGGGATACTCTGATGTGGGGCTCCTTCAATCTCTCCTGTCCAAGCTGTTCCACTGTAGATAAATAATACAAGGCCAAGGAGAGGGTGACTATGCTAGCCAGGCAGTCAGGGCACATGCCTGCCAGCGGGGAGACTCGGGATCCTGGCTCCAATGGTTAAGTGGAACACCCTCAGCAGGAGAGACTGAGGGAGTCCCACATCAGAATATTGGCTATCCCAGTGGCTAGAGCGCTCAGCTGAGACAGACCCCTGCTCAAATCTTCTCTGCCAGAGCCTGGAGTCTTGTACCTGGGCCTCCCACATCCCGTGCTAGTGTGTTACCGTTGCGCTAAAACCAGCCCAAAAGCAGCTCCTCGTGGCTTTTCTTTGTGGAGCGAGGTATGTGCCTTGCTCAGAGAAAGAGCTTAGGTGCCTAAGCCACTGGCCTCTGGGAGAGGGCTTCTTGATGGTAAATGGCTAGCAGAGATAGTCCCTATTGAAGTGCCTAGGTCTGGGGAGGGGCCTAGGACGTACCCCTCCTTCAGCATCTCCCATTGGCTGGCTTAGGCAACTCCTTCCTTGGTGTGCTGACTTTGGGGGTTGCATTCTGAGGTACCCTTTTCTCCCCACTCATTGTACAGCAGCCTGGGGGCCCAACTGCCATTGTTGTTCTGTGATTTTCTAAGTGTCTAAAAGTTAGCGCTGCAATGCTGAGCATCCCAGCACCCAAGTGTCTTCGTGTGTCTGCGCCTAAATCCCATCTGAAAATCAGACTCAGGCCAGGCCTACATTAAAAGGTTACATCCACCCAGCTGTGTGAAAAATCCACCCCACTGAGCAACAGAGTGAAGCTGACCTAGGCCCAGTGTCGGCAGTACTATGTCTATGCAAGAATCCTCCTGTCAGCCTAGCTGCTGCCTCTCAGGGGGTGGAGAGTGATGGGCGAACCCCTGCTGTTGGCACAGGTAATGGCTGCACTGAAGCGCTGCAGCTGTGCCACTGTAGCGTTTGAAGTGCAGACATAGCCTTAGGCGCCTACATCAGTCACACCGAGCGCTGAGCGTCAGCAATGCCTAAATAGCTTTAACACTACGGGTCCCAGTGACAAAGGAGCCTAAGGTCCATTTCAAAAGTGACTCAGGCACTTGAGAGCCTAAATTTCTTTGAAAGTAAATGGGACCGAGACTCCAAAGTGACACTGCTGCTTTTGAAAATGTTTCCCTTGGCTGCTGCATCAGCTACACCCCAGGGCTCTGGGGAGCTGCCTGAGGGCTCAGGACAACAGTATTGACTGGAGCAGAGCATGTTTTTCTGTAGATATTGGTTCAAACCCTGCAGCGACTGCATCTGTGGCCCATCGGTATTCGCTTTCCACAGGTGTTCAGGCTCTTGTACTGTTCTGGCTGGGAGCCTGGAGGCAGTGGTGGATCAGCCACTGGGCCAACAGGGGGCTCTGGAAAAATGGGTGCCCCTACGCCCCGACCTGCTCTGCCCACCCGGCACTCCAGCCGGGGAGTGGGGTTGGGGCACCAGGGCTTGCTCTGCTCTGCCCACTCACCAGGTGCTGCTTCTGGGGAATGGGGGAAGCCCCCATGCCCTGACCCCCTCCCCAGCAGGAGTGCTTGGGAAAGTGGGGAGCGGAACTGCAGGCGGG
Source organism: Chelonoidis abingdonii (assembly GCF_003597395.2). Classification (NCBI taxonomy): domain Eukaryota; kingdom Metazoa; phylum Chordata; order Testudines; family Testudinidae; genus Chelonoidis; species Chelonoidis abingdonii. The sequence continues at coordinate 16,324,055 of NC_133794.1, read as the reverse complement.
AATGAGGAGGGGCCCCCACTTGCTCTGGCCCAGGGCCCCACAAAACATAATCCACCTCAGCCTGGAGGAAAACTCAGTTTAAGATCAATTATTGGCCCAAAACAAATTTCAGTTGTATTCTGCCATCGAATTGCAGAGCATGTGTTATTAGCATTTCTATTACAGTGGAGCCTGGAGGCCCCAGGTGAGACCAGAGCCTGTTGTGCCAGGCACTGAACTGATCCCAGCTGAGATCAGGCCACCATTGTGCCTGGCATTACTGAGCTCATGGCGCCATCATGCCAGGTGCTGCCCAAGCCCTGCTCAGTTCAGGCCCCACTGTGCTGGGTGCTGCACACATGCAGCATGAGAGACAGTTCCTGCCCCACATCCTAAACAGACAAGACAGATTGAGAAGGGGAAACAGAAGCCAGCTATTTACCCCCAGTCACACAGCAGGTCAATGGTAGAATCACGACCAGAGCGCAGGTACCTGGACTCACAAGCCAGAGCTGCACATGCTGCTCCTCTCAATAGTCTCTGCCTGGTTGTCTAGTTTCATTGGTATCAGCTGCAGCCACGTGAAGCCCTATCAGCACGGGGAGCCATTCCAACAAGTTTGTTCCAAAGGCCATGGAAAACAAGGGCCGTTTATTTTGCAGCATCTTTTCTAGGCATGGTTAGTGCGTGAGGGTCTGGAGAGCTGACTGTGCTGTTGATTGGTTGTGACTTTGGGTGAGTCCATTCCCCCTTCTGTGACTCAGTTTCCCTCTCCCTACCAATATATACCACCACTGAAGATGGCCCACAGCAAAAAGATGGTAATATTTATTGATTGTTATTCTGCGCTCCCCCATGTGCAGTCTGCTTTCACCTGTGGAGGTTGTCAGCTCTGCATGACATGGGCTGGATTTTATTCCCTCGCTCTGAGATGCGCAGCACACTGGGGTGCTGTAGAAACTCAGTTACTAATAATGGCCAATTTAATCTGTGTGTTTAGCAAGCTCCACAATCCAGAATCAGTGCAATATCTCTGGGAATATCTACTGGCCTCTGCCCGCCGATTCGAGCTCGTGGGGCTTGGGCTCAGGGGCTGTTTCATTGCTGTGTACTTCCGGGCATGGGCTGGAGCCTGGGCTCTAAGATCCTGTGGGATTGGAGGGTCCCAGAGCTCTGACTCCAGCCCAAACCTGAAAGTCTACACAGGAAACAGCCCCGTAGCCAGTGAGCCTGAGTCGGCTCAAGGCTGGTATAGACCAGCCATGGGTTTTTATTTGCTGTGTGAACATATCCTTAGACTCCTGCTTTCTGAATTATTTTCTGGCTTCTTCTGAGTCTCCCAGTGTTTGCCAGTGCACACCTCTTGGCTCACTGGCGCTAGAACACAGTGCACATCTCTTGGTTCACTGGAGCTAGAACATACATGGAAAGACAGTGCCTCCATTTGTCTAGCCAAGAGCAGCAAGATTTTCTATGAAAAAACACATACACTGAGCTCACCTGCATGCTCATCCCTACAGAAACGACGGGGGTAACAGAGTTAAATGGTTAGAGCATTGGGGGTCAGGACTCCTGGGTTCTATTCCCAACAGTCTGCAGGACACTAGACAAGTCGCTCTCTCCTCTCTGTGACTTGGAACAGTAATTCTGACCTACCTCACAGAGATGGTCTGGAGCATAAGGCTTTATGTTTTGCTGAGCACTTTTGGAACCCACAGACAAAGGATTCTGGGTGAGTGCAAAGAATATTAATACTGAGCACTTGTGGCCCTCGTCTCCACCTACAGGGGAAACTGAGGCATGAAGAGGGGAAGGGACTGGCTGCAGGACACATAGGGAGTCCTTGGCAGAGCTGGGAATAGAACCCAGGTGTGGTGGTTCTCTGTCTCACCCTGCCCACCAGACATGCTGCTGCTGGCTGATTGCCCATGTGCACACACTTGTGCAGTGCTGCATGCTTCTGCACAGACTCTACTATGGGTGCAGGGTCGGGGAGACATTCTCCATACCCAGGTTTAGTGTCAGGCCCCTGGAATCTTGCTGCTGCCTCAGCTGCTTGAGAGGCCGGAGCACAGGGGCCATCAGGCAGGGTCCAGTGCACTGGCACATGCCAGCCCCCCACACATGGGATTCTGTTCTCCCAGGCTGCATGGATGATCCTGCCTTCAGCTCCAGTTTGGTGACTCTGAGCCAGATGCCCCCGAGCTCCCAGTAGCTCCCCTGCCAGAGCGTCTCTCCTTTCAGTGCACATGGTCCCTGATTGGATTCACTGCTGTACATTGTATTCCTCTGGCATGTTGCACAGAGAGGACCCATCTGCCAACTGCCCTACATGGCCTCCTCCCCCTCCAGGGACTGTGGGACACTCCTGTCCTGACACCATTCAGCTCATGTCACATTCAAAGCAGCCAATCAGGACCCTGAGCCGACCTTCCCCCAAACACAGACAGTAGCACTTTTGCCCAAGCGGAGCTAAAGGCCAGTTGCTCCCTCGAAGGGAGTCTGGTGCAGAACAGAGAGCACCTGGGAAAGGACAGACAGGGGGTGCAGGGACCACAGATGGGGAGGGGGTTTTCCTTGGCCCCACTTCAGTGTTCTGAGGGGGATAGGGGCTCCCAGGACTGGATGGGGAAGGCAGAGCCTTGGTAGGATGTGCTATCCTGTTCCATGCCATGCTGGTATGGTCCAGGCCAGGCAGGCAGGGAAAGGTATTCCATGGGATCCTCGGCTCTCTAGGGTTCCCTGAAGCGGGGGTTCCATGCAGCATCATGTCAGTGAGGGGATTCTGGGTAGCGTTGAGCTCATTGTGATGAGGCATAGGTCAGCAGGCACCAAAGTTCTCGAGGGTGCAACACCTTGCTATGGGGATGCAGGTCGGGAGGTCTCATGCTGTGTTATACAGGAGTACGATCTACTCAAATACATGGAGGGATGCCATGCTGTGTTACATGGAGGATGCCATGCTATGCTACCTGGGGATGCCATCCTGTGATGTATGTGGGTACCATGCTGTGTTACATGAGTAGAGTGGCACAATTACCTCTGGTGTTTTACATATGACACTCCTCTTAATACACATCAGAATACTAGCCTTTTCGCAACTACATCACACTGTTGACTCCTATTCCATGTATGGTCCATTATAACCCCCACTCAGAAGAAAATGATCTTCAATGCTTACTGATCAATGTCTTAAGACAGGGGTAGTCAATAGGCAGATCGCAGGCCAAATCCGGACCATCAGACACTTTTGAGTGGACCACAAAGGTCAAACTGGCTGAAGCTGAACCGGGGCTGGAGCCAAGCCTGCTCCCAAGTGCAGATGCCCCCCAGCAGGGGTCAGGCGGATGAGTCAGGCTGCAGTGCTCAGTGTGTCCCTAGGTGGCTGCAACCCCACTGGCTCTGTCCTCCACCAGCTGGCAGCAGTGCAGGGATGGTGCGAGTGTGCCATGTGGGTGAACGGGCAGGCTCTGACATCCAGACTCAGTGAATGGGGTGGCAGGAGCCTCTCTGGGTGGGGAGGGTGGGGAACTGGGTCAAATGGGTGGTTGAGGGGAGCTGGGCCGCCCGGTCCCCCAGGTAAATGGAGCTGCCAAGTGCCTCTTGGCTGTGCCACATGCCCTGCTGTGCGGCCTCAGAGCCCAGCCAGGAGCCAGGCCCTGGGTCCTGCCATGGGTGGGGACAGGCCTGCAGGGAGGCGCACACTGATAGGCTGGTGCTGCATCCTGGGCCCTCACTAGCCACCCTGCTACTGTGAAAGGGAATGACACTTCCCCCACCTTGAAAGTGAGGCTGCAGGTACCCCCTCTACCACATCCAAATACCACCTCCAGCACCTCCAAATATCACCTCTAGCACCCCCAAATACCCCTCGAGCACCTCCAAATACCACCTCTCACACACCACAAATACCTCCTTCCAGTACACAAACACACCTCCAGCACCCCCCAAATACCACCTCCCACACACCCTAAATGCCTGCTTCCACACCCAGAAATACCCCTTCCAGTACTCACACCCCACTCCTGCTGGAGCTGGGTGGTGGCAATTGGGAGGTAGGGGAGGGCAACTGAATGAGATAATCAGGGGGTTGGGGAAGGGAGCTGAGTGGGGTCAATCAGGGGTTAGGGGAGGGGAGCTGATGGGCCATTGAGGGGCTGGGGAAGGGGAACTGGGTTGAAGCAATTGGGGGGTTATATGCTTAACAATAATTTTATTTGACAAAACCAAAGCTCATACTCTTCATTAATTCAAAACAAATTCAAAACTTAAAACAGTTGTCTGAACGTGTTTTAATGCTAATATTTGCAGGTATTTGACATCTTGTCTGTGCGCTTTCTCACAGTCTCAAATCTAATTTATTACATTTTTCTTGGAGGTTATTTTTAGGTTATACAGTGGTTTGATTTCACTTCTCATTCAATGACTAAAAATAAAAGCAATAGGCCAGTGTTCTTCATTGCAAGGCCTGCGAGCCAGTGGCAACTCCCATCGACCCTAGGTGGGGCTCCCTGCGTTCCCGCTAAGCTGCGTGGCCATGCAGCAGGCTATAAACAGCCACGCAGCAGTTCTAAAAGACCATGCAGCAGGGATCTGGAAAGGAGAGACGTGGAGGGGGGGAACTGGGGAAGGGAGCAAGGTGAGGTTTGCAGGGCTTCTATGGGCCTCTCCCATGGCTCCAGAGCTCCCTGCTGCCATCGGGGGGAGAGAGGACCCCTTGTCCTGGCTCTGTACTGCCTGCCGGCAGAGGGGAGCAAGGCCGTTCCCCAGAGCTAGCTTCTGCCAGCAGGGAGAGGACTTGAGGGAGTCCTCTGGCCCCAGCACCAGGGCAGCCTGCCTGCACCCCAAACTCCTCATCTCTGGCCCCACCCCAGAGCCCACACCCCTGGCCAGAGCCCTCCCCTCCTCCCCACATCCCAACCCTCTGCCCCAGCCGTGAGCCCCCTCCTGCATCCTGAACACCTCATCCCCAGCCCCACCCCACAACCCTCACCCCCAGCCAGAGAGCCCTCACCCCCGCACATGACCCTGAAGGGGTGGGCAAAGCCAAGAGGGAAGAAAGAACATGATAAAATGGAGAGACTTTGCCATGCTCTTCCTCTCTCTTCCACCTCCATCTAAAGACATCACCACCAAGTGACTGAAGTGCTGTTCTAAGGGGAGAACCTTGCTGAAGGGCAGCCAGCCAGCCAGTACTGAGAAGCATCTCAATTTGTAAGGGCACTGAAGGTGTTAAAATCAACTTAGAATGCATTTTGCTTTTATTTCATTTGCCCAAATCTGACTTCTTCTGTTTTGATTTATGATCACTTAAAATCTGTCTTTGTAATTAATAAATGTGTTTGTTTATTCTATCTGAAGCAGTGCATTTTGTTTGAAGTGTGTCAGAGACTCCTCTTGGGATAACAAGCCTGGTACATATCAATTTATTTGTTAAATTGACAAACTCATATAAGCTTCCAGTGTCCAGTGGGCATAACTGGACATTGCAAGACAGAGGTTCCTAGGGTTGTGTCTGGGGCCAGAGATATTGGCTAGTATCATTTGGATGCACAATCCAAGGAGCAGTTTACATGCCAGAGGCTGTGTGTGAACAGCCTAGGGGTGGGGGTTCTCACAGCAGAGCAGGGTGAGGTTGGCTCCCAGAGTCAAAGATTGGGGTGACCTAGGAGATCACCAGTCCAGGTAGTGGGGAGGGATAGCTCAGTGGTTTGAGCATGGGCCTGCTAAATCCAAGGTTGTAAGTTCAATCCTTGAGGGGGACCGCTTAAGGATCTGGGGTAAAATCAGTACTTGGTCCTGCAAGTGAAGGCAGGGGGCTCGACTTGATGACCTTTCAAGGTTCCCTTCCAGCTCTATGAGATAGGTATATTTCCACACATAACACCAAAGGAACATCACTGCAATAGGCCCTGTGTATATTACACAGCAGTGTATGTATTTGTTGAATATGGACATGTGTGGTGTGAAAAATGTTTCTCTGGACATTGACTTGACCTTGCCAAAAAAAATGGACTATCTCTGTCCTAAGAGATAAAACACAAGAGGAGATACTAGGTGGCATCTGTTGCATAGCACCAAATCACACTAAGGAATAGGATGACTGTGCCCTTATGAACCTCTCTAAACTGTGTAGGAAAAAACTATGTGATCATGGTGGACTTCAGTGTGAGTGATATATGCTGGAGGTTGCATGCTACCAGTAGTAAAACATCTTTGGAATTTGTGAACATTAAAAATGACAATTTCCCCATTCAATAAGTGTTGCTGCCTGTGACAGGTTCTGTGGCCCCCTGACCCACCAGCCTGGGTTCCCTTTACACTGTACTGCTGTGACCAGCCTGCACTTTCACCAGCACACATACAGGTAGGGACACACCCAGTTGCAGTTACATGCAAACACTATGATCAGCTCTGCATGGGAAGGCTCCAGCTAAGGAACTCCCCAGCTACTCAGGCACACACCTTCCTCTGGAGTGTAAACCCAAAATTATACCACCTTGCACTGCACAGGGAACTGTACAGCGTAAGCTCATTAAATTTGCCCCCTCCTTCAATGTGGAAAGGAATATACAACAGCTTTCTGCCCTGAGTTATGACTCCCACACACTGGATTTAGACAAAGCAAAAGCAAGTTTATTAACTATAAAAGATAGATTTTAAGTGATTATAAAGGATAGCAAACAGATCAAAGCAGATTACCCAGCAAATAAACAAAAACTCAATCTAAGCTTAATATACTATATAGATCAAATATAAATAGCAGATCCTCACCCTAAGTGATGGTACAAGCAGTCTGCAGATTCTTAAGAGGAAAGCTGCACTTGTTTACAGCTTGTAATACACAGGTGTTCCATTCACAAGCTAAAAATCCTTTTAGCCCAGGTCCAGCACTTCCCCTAGTTCAGACTTTGTTCTTTAAGTGTTTTCAAGAGTCTCATTGGGTGGGGAGTCAGTGAAGAACCATGATGATGTCACTCTCCTGCCTTACACAGTTTTTGCATATGGTGGGAACCCTTTGTTTCAAAGCTTGGTTCCCACACTAATATCCCAAGATGAAGTCCGGCTCCAGGTGACCTGTAGTGTCACATCAGCCACATCAGACTATCTGCAGCATCCTCAGGAAGGCCACCAGGTGGGAGATAAGCTTCTTCTAAGGCCTATTGTTTTCTCTAATGGCCCTTCCCCACCCAGCTTTTCAGAATGAAAGCATCTTGTCTAGTTCCACTAGTGTAAATACATTTGTAATAAAGATACATAGTCAATATTCCTAACTTCAGATACAAAATAGATACATGCATACAAACAGGATAAACATATTCAGTAAATCATAACCTTTTCAAGACTGTAAGCCCCCCAAAGATCTAGTTTTGTGAATGTAAGGACATATCATAAGAATGGCCCTACTGGGTCAGACCAAAGGTCCATCTAGCCCACTATCCTGTCTTCTGACAATGGCCAGTGACAAGTGCCCCAGAGGGAATGAACAGAGCAGGTCATCATCAAGTGATCCATTCCCTGTAGTTCATTCCTAGCTTCTGGCAAACAGAGGCTAGGGATTCCATTCTTCCCCATCCTGGCTAATAGCCATTGATGGACCTCCATGAATTTATCTAGTTCTTTTTTAAACCCTGTTATGGTTTCGGCCTTCACCACATCCTCTGGCAACGAGTTCCACAGTTTGACGCTGCATTGTGTGAAGAAATTCTTCCTTTTATTTCTTTTAAAACTGCTGCCTATTAATTTCATTTGGTGACCCCTAGTTCTTGCGTTATGAGAAGTAGTAAATAACACTTCCTTACCTACTTTCTCTACACCAGTCACGATTTTATAGACCTCAATCATATCTCCCCTTAGTCATCTCTTTTCCAAGCTAAAAAGTCCCAGTCTTATTAATCTCTCCTCTCCTCTTCTTTACAAAGAGGATTGGTGGCCCTGCTGGAGGGGTAGACTGCCAAATGAAGCCCTTGAACAAGCTTTTCCTGGATATACCCATGGAGCACCTCCAGTTCTGGTTCAGACATGGAGTATATCCATCCGTAGGGCATCTTTGCTGTAGGTCTATCGGACAGTTGTAGTGGGAAGCTGAGGTTCTGGCCTGGGGTCACTCCCTTCTGGCTAGTCCCTGCTGTCTGGAGTTCCAGTTCCAAGGTTCTCCTCCCAACCTGGGCCCCTACGTGCAGATCAGCTGGGGTTGGTTGCTTTGTTGGAGGCACACTTTCTGATGGTATTGAGGAGAAGCTAATACTCCTCTGCAACCAGGAGATGCATGGGTCATACTGAGCCAGCCAAGGCATGCCTAGAGCTATCAGGAAGAATAGGAAACACATCACATGGAGGCATATAATTTCTTGGTGCCCTTCCACTGTGACCTCTAGGGGGACAGTCTCTGCAGTCTCTGATCCCGATGATAGCAGTGATCCATCAATAATCTCCACAAGGTCCATTTGGGTTTTGGTTGGAGGGGAATCTGGAGGGTTTTTGCTGCCTCAACATCTATACAGTGGCAGTAGCCCTGAAGTCTATCATTGCTAGTTTTGGGGTTGGGGTGGGGGGTTCTGCTGCGCCTTCCCCAAGACCTACAACCGCAGTAGCAACTGGAAGTGTAGTGGGGCACCATGGTTCCCAGCATGGGTTCTACTTGAGGGCAGGGAAGAGGTGGTTCTGGAGCATGAAGCTCTGATGGTACCCAGGCTGTGCTGGTTCATGTTCTGAGTTCTTCAAGCTGGGCAGGAGGCAAAAGCATGTCCTGATCCCCCACAGTAAAAACAGTGGCTCAACTGTCAGTGGTCTTTCTGCTCTGGGGTCAATGTTAGCAACCCAGGTTGATCTGCATGGGTTTGGGACTTGGTTCTATGGGCCTCTGCATGGAGGGCAGGCATGGGGGTGTCGGGTCAGCCTTCCTTTCCTCCTTCTGCTCATGCAGCTGAGAGTCAAAGAGCAGGGCAAGATCAATAAAAGGTGCCAAGGCAGTTTGGGTTTTTGACATGGGCTAGTTTGTCTTTTACCTCACCATTGAGCTCCCAGTGGAATTGGTAAAGTTGGCTGGGCTGTGTGGATGCAAAGCAATGCATCGAAGATGGGTGCAAAGGGTTACAGGGCTGTTCTGCTCCAACTGAGGGGAAGCCCAACTGAGCGCTTCGCCAGACAGCAGGCTCACTGCTGTCTAGTCCATGGGATATGCTCAGGGGCGGAGCAGCAAGAGCAGTCTGCATTGATTCAGGAAACCCTGGAATTTCTAACAATCCCCATTGAACCTTTCAGGCAGTGTCACTGCTGGGGCTGGTTCAGATGATGCACGTCTGTTTGGGCATGTAGGGTTGCTGCTTCTCTTTGTGAGCATATGAGGTGCTTGTGTAGGGTCTGTGTTTCAGCAGTGAGCTCTGCCACCTTTGCCTGAGACAGGTCCAGTTGCTCACGCAGGGCCTATGCTTCAAGTGCATGCTGCACAGCATGGGTTGTAGTGTGAGATTCTCCACCTGCAGATGGGTGACTGGGTCAGGATGGTCCTGGCTCCTCAGAGAGTTGCTAGTTGGAGGGAGGCCTGCCCCTTCCATCATCTGTGAAGGGGTTGGATGGGTTGGAGACAGGGTGAAGATGGTCTGAGCAACCGTCATGACCAGGATGTGGGCAGTCAGACTCAGTGGTCTGCGCAGGAGTTAAGAGTCATGCCGAGTCAGGTACTGGGAGGTCAGAGTGCAGGATAGGCCAGAGGGCAAACCAAGAGTCAGAATCAGCAGAATCCTACCAAGCTCAGCCTCAGCAGAGCCTAGCACAAGCCTCTTGTGGAGATGTCAGAGGCTCAGAACTGCTATGGCCCTAGGTTCTAGCCTTGTAGGATCTTATAGTTACATTTAGATGACATTCTGTGTTAAATGGGGACGCCATTATCTATTATGTGGGTGGGGGGCATACAGTGTGGATGCTGTGCTGCGTTACATGGACACAGGCCCACAACAGCAATTCTGGGCCCCAGTGCCATCCCAGCAGGTGCCTTGCCTTTGCCCCCTCTCCACCCCATTCAGCGGGCACCTCTGGGCCCCTGATCCTGATTGAGTGGGCAGAGACCTCAATTCTGGGAGGCAAGGTGTACTCACTTCTGTGACATGGCAAGGCACATGCTCTCCTGCAGTAAGAGATTCCCCTACTAGGGTCACAGGGCACCTGCTGCAGCTGATGGACCCTTTTGACTTTCAGGCAATGTGGCTACTGACACTGCCAAGGGGCAGGGAGTCAGTTGGGTGATGGGGCTGAGTGAGGAGCCAGAGGCAGCAGCCACGGGGTGGGGCAATACAGGACACTGGCAGGACCTCTGCCAGAAGAGAACCAGCAGTACTGGGTGGGATGTGCTGGGGAGGGGTCAGGGCCAAGGAACATAGCTGGGCAGGTGCCACTACAACTCCACTGCACAGCAGGATTCATCCCACTGTCTGGCCAGCATCTCCTTTCTCCTCCTCCCCCAGGATCCAGATCCTTGCACCCATTTGTGAGCTGCTCCCCAGCTGTCAGGACAGGCTGTAAAGAGACATAAGCCTCTTTGGGAGAGGATGTGACCCACATAGCCCAGGCTGCATTAGAGGCTTGAAAACACCATGGACAAACTGCTGCCTGCTGGCACTGTCTGAGCCATAATTACCCCTAAAAATCACAGCAAGTGTGAATGGCACTTCATGGGCCTGGACTGAGATCTGGAGGGAGGTAGGGCTGGATGTGACACTGGAGAGGGAGGCTGGGGCATTCGGGAAGCGCTGGAAAGGGGGACATGTCCCTGTGCCATGAGGCAGAGACGGACAGACCAAGAAGCTGACCTGCTGGAGCAGAGGATGTGAGATCAAATGCAGAGGGGGAGGGGGAGGTGTCAGATCCGAGCACAAAGAGGCTGAGGCTCAGAACAGCAGCTCAGAGTCCTGGCCTGCCAAAGGAGAAAATACAGACAGAAACATGTGGAAGGGGATGGGTCCCAGAAGCTCAGCAGGGGGCTAGTAGGGTCAGCGATGTCACGGCCAGAAGGGACCATTGTGACCATCCACTCTGGGCTCCTGCAGAGAAGAGAGAACAGGGAATCACTTCCCCCTCCCCTGATTATGGTCTGTACCCGAGGAGCAGGGTTCTGAGAGCATTGGGCTCCTCTAACCAGCAGGCAAAGGCAGAATGGGATCTGATGGCTGGAAGATGAAGTCAGACAAATCCAGACCACAAAGAATTGCCCCTTCCTAACAGTGGGGGTGAGGGATTAGCCACTGGTGCGGCTGCCGGGGGCGTGGGGGAGTCTCTGTCACTTGGAGTCTTGGGCTCAAGGGCTGAATGTAGCAAGAACCTGGCAGCTCTTTCCCTGGGACCCAGTTCAGAAGAGTCTCCTGGGGGACGAGGCCTGTGTGCTGCATAGGTCACACTGCCCTGTGGAGTTCACCTCACGGGCTCTCAGCAAGAGCTTGGGGAATTGGGCTGGGAGCCAGGAGCCCCTGCAATTGGCTCCCCCTCCAGCTCCGTTGGGCTTAAAGCATACAGTGCCCCTCATCAGATGGCATCAACATCACCACCTCCTGAGCCAACCCACAGATCCACTCAGCTCCTGGCTGCAGGCCTCCTCCACTGAGAAACATCCAGCAGCATCTCAGCTCCCAGCCCCTTCTCCTGTGGCAGAGCCTAAGGACTAGAATCAATACGAATTGACCCCTTGGGCTAGGCATGCAGGCCTGAAAGCCAGTCACCTCACAGTCCACCAGGACAAGACATTGGGGCCTTGGGGTCCAGATGAGACAGTCCCTTGATTTGGGGGAAGACCCCAGATGAGTGTGGGGGCAGGAGGGTCTCAGCTGAGGCCTGCTACTTCCATTGGCCCACCCTGGCACCTTCAGCTGCAAGAGCGATGGAATGAAGGTGTGTCTGACTCACTGAGGAGGCTCCTTTTGCCAGTGTCTGGGGAGGCTCAGGAAAGCAATTGCAGCCCAGGATTGTCCACTGCTCTCTGTTCTCCCAGGATCCAGAGCCAGTGTCAGTGCAAAATGCACCCAATACAGGGCTAGTGGGCTAATTCAGCTCCAAGACCTGGGTGGTTTTTGTGGCACTCTCAGAATCCCAGATCCCTTCCACTCCACAACCTGGAGCGGGATTGAAATGAGATCCCGTCTGTCAGCTCTTAACTGGCTTAGCTGGGACCTGCGCTCTGCACTGCCAGTCCCCAGGAGGGAGGAGGGAGTGGAGGCAGGGTTCATCCCAGACAGTGAGAGACAGCCTCACCAGAGGATTGAAGTGGGGCTCTTCCATTGCCGCTCTGAGGCAGGAGCAGGGCTATTTAGGCTCGGGGCATTCCAGGGGCTCTCCAAGAAACTGACAGAGAATGGGTTGACATGGGAAAGCTGCTGCCCCTCATCATCAATGGGTTCTGGATGCATCTCTGAGCTGTTGATTTGTGAGGGGCAGGGGGAAGCTGGAGCAATTCATTAACAGACTTGTAAAGAAATCTCCTAATTGGGGATCTGATGCGAAGCCCAGCAGAAGTTCACAGACACCCTAGAAAGGGGGAGGGGAAGCCCTGCCTCAGGGCCCAGCAAAGCAAAGTGCTGTGTTAGGCCCTGACTATACTAGAAGTCATGAGACAAGGTGGGTGAGGTGATCTCTTTTATTTGACCAGCTTCTGTTGGTGAGAAAGACCAGCTTTCAAGCTTACACAGAGCTCTTCTCAAGTTTTCCAGATCTGAAGACGAGCTCTGTGTAGCTCAAAAGGTGTGACCTCGCCCCTGTTGTGACCGCTCCCTGCGTGCAGCTCCAGTCCTCTGTCTACAGCCCCCCAATGCTCCGCTGGGACTGGGGCCATGCACTGCCCGCCTTCCCTCACTCTGGGCTGGGGAGGCTGGGGCCACACGCCCTCCCGGTGCTCCTTTGGGGCTAGGGGGTTAGCTGTGAGACTGAGCTGGTGGCCATGGTGGCGAGCCAGACCTAGACTCCAGTGGGGGGGTTGGCTCTGGCCTCCAGTGGCCTCACCAGTGCTGAATAGAAAGGAATAATCACTTCCCTCAATTTGTTGGCAATGCTCCTACTAATACAACCCAATATGCCGTTGGCCTTCTTGGCAACAAGGGCACACTGCTGGCTCATATCCAGCTTCTCGTCCACTGTAATCCCCAGGTCCTTTTCTGCAGAACTGCTGCTTAGCCAGTAGTGGTGCATGGGATTCTTCTTTCCTAAGTGCAGGATTCTGCAATTAAATCAAAAGACATATATGAATCTTCACTTTACTCAGGGGATCAAGGTTTGCCCCCTGCTCCCAAATTTTTGCTCTCTAGGTGCAAATATTCAAAAGTGCTCACTGATTTTGGCTTCTTAAGGGACATAGATTGGTGCTGCAGTGCACTAGCTGGGAGCATCTCCTAGGATCAGTGCGGGGGAATCCTCTGAGACATTTGTCAAACACAGGATGCTAAGGGCCTTCAATGGCAACATTTGCTTCCAACTGCTGTTTCTGGGAAGCAGAACTGAGTCTAGGAAGCCAGAGTTGCAGAATCAAGCTTGATGCTAGTCATGGATTCAGCCTGTTCTCAGCTATCAAATATTTTATCGACTGGCTCCTGATTTTCATTACCCATAAACAGTCACTGAATAGTCTGGGTGGAGAATTTCAGACTTCAAGACCATCACAAATTGTTTGCATGATAATTAGCTGTTCATACTTCATGGTGTGTGACTGGTGGCCTCAGTCACATGATATGGTCACTGCACCCCAAATGGTTGACTGAAACTTGTTGAACAAAGAAATAACAAGGAGCGAAGGCTACACTTTACAATGTACCTTTTGGGGGCAAATCGTTGTGTTAAAATTCACAAAACTTTCAGGATCCACAAATGTGTTCACCAGCACCTGGTAGTCACCCATGCAGCCACAAATAGTGCCCAGTATGAAGCAAAAAATCCCAAGAGACTGGGGTGGGGGGGCAGGAGTGCACCAATATAAGAACCTGCAGAGACAGAGAGATGGACAACTCAGTAGATTAGGCACTAGGGAGGAGAGAGTGAAAGACAGAGAGTTGGATGTGAAGAGGAACAGATAGATAGATAGATAGATATCACCAACTGCTCTCAGAACCCCCTGATATTCCCTCAACCACCTGTGAGGAACTGGGAATTTTTTGTAATATTTAATGATGCCTATGTGTGCCTCAGTTTCTCCTACACTGTATATTACTGCCCAGTAGGAGGAAAAGGTTAAGTCTTTCTCAGGGCAGGCTAAAAGACATAGCTAGGGTATGGGTGTCTGTTGTGTAGCTGTCTAAGGAGACTGAATGGGCAATTAAAAAGGACTGGCTAGGCTGATCCATACTTGTGGAAAATCCAAGAAGACAATGGAAAACCCAATTGCCAGGACACTGACACCTAGCGACCAAGCACCCTGCAGGAAAGTTGAAAAGAAACCCCACCAATTTTTCCCTGTGGGTGCTCCACCCCCGGAGCATCCATGGAATCAGTGCCTATGGACAGTTACTGCCCCCTGATGTGGCTAGTTACCACCCATTACCTTGTACATATTGGTTTGATCAAAACATGTCTGTCCATTACACTGTCATCCTTGTCAGTGTGTTCCTGTTATGTGTTTGTTCCACGTGCGGTACTGGTGTGTTCTGGTACCTTCTGGAATGTGTTTGTGTGAGTGTCCTGTGCCTAGCACGTCTCAGGTATGTGTGTTGTTGCAACACCAGCTCCGTTCTTGCCAGATTCTATGAGTGTGCACACAGGCAAAGCTTGACTTCTGCTCATAGCTTGTTTTTGTTTTATATCAGCAAAGCTTGGCCACTACTTTAGTTCAGGCCTCAGGCCTCACACTAGGCCTCTGATACAAGGGCTTATGTCTCAGACTCTCTTCCTACTACAGGTGGTAGCTAGGTCAATGGAAGAATTCTTCTGTTGACCTAAGATTGTCTACACTGGGGGTAAGGTCGGCACAGCCCTCAGAGAGATGCAAGGCCTAAACATGAAATTCATTACAGCTGGGTTGGTGAATTACTCTGGGCTAACCAGAATGGACTATGCTTTAACCATTATTTCTCTGTGTTGCTAGCCTAAGGACTGGATGCTATGTTCCAGTCAACTAATAAACCCAATTGTTTAGATAATGCTGTTTGAGAATCACTGCAAATACTGGGTAAAGTGCATTAGGTCCAGTTTCAGGAGGCAGTGAGGCCATGTGGACTTCCCTGAAGTGAAAGTGAGACCCCTTGGCATGGAAGGGGGTTCCTCCAAGGGATTATCCCAAAGCTGGGGGTCTAGCACCGATCCTGTGAATCCACCAACCTCACTGTTCCACCATATGCCTTCAGCAGACTCCAATTCACTATCTCCTCACATTCCCTCAGTACCCAACCAAATTGCTCACCACATTCCTTTAGCAACCCTCCTCACTGCCACCCAGCATCTCCTCAGCATCCCACCTCATTCCTCCATCGTATTCCCTCAGATTCCCCAGCCCAGCACCAGAGCAGATCACTACCCACCTACATTTCCTCAACACCTCATCTCAATGCCCCCATCAGATTACCTCAGCACCCCACACCTCACTGCCCTCATCCACATCGCCTCAGCACCCCATCTCACTGCCCCCAGTGTATCCCCTCAGCCCACCATCTCATTGCCTCCACAACATCCCCTCAGCACCCCATCTCACTGCCCTCACCACATCCCCTCAGCACCCCATCTCACTGCCCCCACCGCATCCCCTCAGCACCCCCATCTCACTGCCCCCA